>NW_019721002.1:2440316-2495385 GCF_002891405.2 Cryptotermes secundus | reverse complement strand
GGTCCTCCATTGCGCAACGTGTCACACTGCTCCCCCCTTAAGGCTTTTCATCCCGAATAGCCTAACGGTGCATCCCCGTTCCTTTGTCTTTGGAGGCTGTTCTTGCAGCATCTTCTGTTTCGGCTGCTCCTCGCAGTGACTATTATCCGGCCGTTACAACCGCTCCCCTCTTAAGACCAGCTCGTCTCAAGCGGTTTCCTTTCAGCTCGCCTGGAAGATCCCGTTGTATCGCATTCATTCGTCTTCATTCATTCTTGCTATGGAGGCCGGTGCTCTTACTACCGGTTCCCCCCATATGGGCTGTTTCCCTTTTTTCGTTTCGGAGGGGATCGAACCCTCCATAAGTTCCATTCCTTGTTTTGTCGTAATCAGACAGAAGATCCAACCACTCGTTTTGCAATCTTCACGCTGACAATCTCGTAGATGGTCTTCTTACAAATTCTCCCTCCTAGGTGCGATCGCTTTCCTGATCTGCACCCTCCGATGGCGTCCTTGGTTGGCACCTTTTTCTTCTGGCATAGCAGTTGTCTGCCACCCATGTTCTTTATTCCAGTTCTTCCTTTCCAGGTTTCTTGTTCAACATTGTCTGCTTTTCGTCCCATATGCCTGTGTCCTACACAGCGTGTAATCTTTATTCTGGTGGCTGTCACTTCTTTCCGCTGGCATCTGAAGGTTCCCTGGGGAGTTTCCTTCTTGAAGACATTTCTCCAATGTCGTGCCACTGTCGCGCGATGGGAAGTCTTCCTGCAGGTGGCAGCCAACTTCATCTGGGATACATAATTGGGTCCAAGATTTCCTGAAGATGTTCCTCCTACACCATGCCACTGTTGCACGGCGGGACACCTTCCTGCTGTTTACCTTCTGCCGTTCCTCTTTCGCACGGAGGCTCATCCATCTGTGGGCTACGGCCAACTTCTTCTGGGGTCCACAACTTCCTCGTGTCGGATTCTTCATATTTCGTCACTTGTTTCGGTCCCTGCGCCTTTTCTTCTTCGGCTCTCCGACCGGCATTACTTTGGCGTCTTCTACGGGTACCTATCGTTGTTCTGCCGCCTCAGGTTTCCTGTCCACTGAGGCGGGCTTTTCTCCTTCTGGACCTGCCTCCATTTCTCGGCAGGCCATTGTCACTCCGACCGGTATTGCAATGGGGACCTCTTGTGCCGTCACAGGTTTTGTGTCCACTGGGCAGGCCACCGTCTCTTTTTGGGTAATCTGCATCTGTTCATCTTCAGGTTCACTGCGACGTTGTCTACAGGGACCTCTTCTTCTTGTTCCGCCTCAGGTTTCATGTCCACTCGGGCCGGCTTTTCTTCTTCTAGATGTGCCTCCATCTTGGCAGGCTATTGTCTTTACGTCTCTTTCGGGTTTAAATGCATACACCATCTCCATGTGGCTGGTGTCCATTATTTCTTGCATGGCTTCCGTCCTTTCTTGGATAGCTCTTGTTTCTGCTCTGGTGGTTTCCGTTTCTGTGACCAGCTCTTCTCGCATGGTGGCCATCTTTTCTCGCCAGGCTTTCCACCTGTCATCAGCCCTTTTCTCAGCAGCTTCTCTCTCGGCCTTCAGTTATTTCTTCAGGAGTTCCAATAATTGCTGTGTGTCCATTTCTTTTTCAGGGTAATACTTTATGCCCTCGTAAATTCAATTGTTCGTTGAGGCGTGTTGAAGTTCGTAAACCAATTCTGACACCACTTGTAATGTGTTTTGGTTTCGAATCCTGTCGGTCACGTGTGTAAGTCCAATCCCACTTCTGACACTAGTGTAACGTGTTTCGTTACTAAAGACACCATTCGGATTGTTAATTTGTTTATTTAACAACCTACAAATCTCGGCTACAATTATAACAACATTATGGGTTTACACAATTTACAAACCCTACACACAAATCAGTTCACTCTGTCACGATTGACTCGTTACAATTCAATTCAACTCGTAACTCGCCGCTGGCTAGATTCCATCTCAACTGTCTTCCTAGGCAGTGTAGCTCTCTTATATAATCTAGAAAATTTGGGAACCTCAACATCTCACAAACCTATGGGCATCCATGGCCTGTTACAGGGATACCTTTACTTTCTTACTTTCCTTTTACATGTCTAGTTCATCTCATCATCCTTGCTTTACTCATTATAATAACAACACGTGTGTGGTAAACACAGTGGGGAGGAGAATGGTAACAAACTAAAGAGTACAAAAAGATATCAAAGAAAAATAACAAATGCAGATAAATTTTACTGCTTAGTTAGGGATGTACTTTGGAAGTGGAAAATGATGAAGGTAAAAACAATGCATTGACTTAAAGAGCACAAAGGCACAATAGATCACTGTGGTTGCTGTGCAAGGGCCAAGAAGGCCCACCCCTTGTACATTCATTAAACAGCACAACATGCTCATTGTAATGCATGTGCATGGACAAAGGCAGATATTTGTAGACCAACAACAGCTCAGATGCTCAGACAAGATTTGCGAGAACTCTCGAGGGAGAGAAGATAAATAGAATAAGATACAAAACAGGAGAGAGAATTTGAATATAAATTATCAAAGAACAGATGAAGATGATCTTGCCGTGTCTTCAGAGAATAAAGACAGAATCCAAGAAAAGGTCCCACACATGAATTTAAAAGGAAAACGACCAAGATGAGGAAAACAAGTTAGGAAAGGCGTTGCACAGAAGGAGCTTTGGGAAGACCAAGATAAATGGAGAATGTAGGTTGTTAGAGGATGAAGGCTTATATGGAGGTTTTGCTGTCTGCTGGTCCTCAACATGCAGGGACATAGACATGCCAGTGAGCTCTGTGCACCAACATACAGGCAGATGAGGTTAAGTTATAAAAATTACAGCTGTTTTATTTTTGCAAGGATGGAGGATAGTATATTGTGTTTGTGACATTACCATTGGACTTGAGCCCTGCATATGGAAGTCCTGCCAACTTGATAACATGATAATAATATTGAACTGGCAAGAGAGTGTGTTAGAAACTATGGTTGATGTGTGAGCATCATGTGGATGGACAGCACTGATCCAGTAGGTTATAGTCACAATCATAAAAATGAACTCCATTATAAGGATGCTCATAGTGATGTATCATCCAGAGGGCAGGTCTCTTCATAGCCACTGCTGTGGGAACCTCAAAGCATACATGAATAAACCTGCCTTGCTATATTGCGCACAGATCCATAATAAGTTACGAATAAAAGACTTTCTTCGAAGTGTTGTGCACATTCTCTGTTAATATTTGGAAACGATATGTGAATATGAGATTCTGAAGGTCCCATATTCAGATACTGTCTGAGAGACTAGCAGTACTGAGTGACATTTGTTTTCTGCAGTATTCCTCAGTCTCTCCAGGACAGTTGTGGGCTATGAGTGCTTCCTTGCACATCCTCTCCAATTTATTGTTTACCTAATCATTGTATTATCTGATGATGTGAAGTTACTGACATTGTCATTGGGGAAACCAAGAACAGAAACACAAAGACTGGAAGCAGGAAAATGGCCCTTATGAGCGTTCTGTCTGGAAATGCCTGTTCTGTGTGTTGCATTGTTCACACTGTGTCATAATCAGGAAATCCTGGGTTTGAATCTTGGCCAGGAGGCTATTCTGGCTTGCATGAGAAGCACAGAGTGATGAGTCGGTCAGGCCCGCGATGTGATTTTATCCGGCCCGTGAAAGAATTGTGCAGAAGTGCGCCAATTGAACTAATTTTCCAATGAGTACTGGTAAAAGAAATACTTTTTCATAGATTTCAACTGATGTTTGTAATACCTCTCAACTAGTAGTATTTTTTTGTGGCGTCGATGATGAACTTAATGTCACACAGGAATTCGTGTCACTTCACAGCATGCATGGCACTACAACAGGAGATGATATCTTCAAAGAAATACAAAAAACACTAACAGAATATAATTTGGACTGGAACCATCTGCAGTGTGTGACAGTTGATGGAGAAAAAAACATGTCTGGTATAAAAATATGTTTGGTTGGCCAAATCACAAAAGCTTATGAGGATGCAGGAATATCAAAGCCAATGTTTCTTCACTGTGTTATCCACCAACAAGCACTCTGTGCAAAACACGTTGATATTAGCTCTGTTCTAAAACCTGTTATTTGTATCGTTAATTTCATTTGCTGTCATGCACTTAACCATCGCCAGTTTCGGTCTTTTCTCGGGGAATGTGATTCCAAGCTTACTGATCTGTCATATAATACTGCAGTTCGATGGCTTAGCTGTGGAAAGGTTCTTTTGCACTTCTTTCAGCTCAGGAATGAAATTGATATATTTCTTACTGAGAAAAACCATCACAAACCACTTTTATCAGATACTGAGTGGCTTTGGAAATTAGCATTTTTTGCTGATCTGGTGAACCATATGAACAATTTGAATTTAAAGTTGCAGGGTGAAAATAACTTAGTCTGTGATTTATTTGAACTTATCAGGGCATTCAGAGCAAAGTTGATACTTCTGGAAAGCCAAGTGAAAAATTGTAACTTGTTCATATGCTATACTGTGCAGAGTTGCATAAAAAGGGTGAAGCTGAATTTTCTTCCTTGTTTGCAAATTTAGTCATTTCAGATTTGAAAGAACAATTTCGGAAGCAATTTGCTGATTTGGATGCCAGTGCTCAGGAAATTAGATTGTTTCAAAATCCGTTTGACTGATATGCTGCAGATGTCCCAAGTAAAATTCAAATGGAAATATTGAACTTCAGGAAAATTATCATATATTAAAGACAAATACAGGGAAAGAAATTTGATCAAATTTTATAAATTTCTGTACTCTGAGCAATTTCCAACTTTAAAGAAATTTGCTTGTAAATTTATCTCCATTATTGGGACGACATATCTGTGTGAACAAACTTTTTCCCAGATGAAGTACATCAAGTTGAAATACAGGGCAAATTTATCCTATGAACATTTAAAGTCGCTACTTGTGATTAGCGTTTCAAAATTTGAACCTCAATTTAATCAGTTTAAGAATGCAAAAAGAGTTCCATCGTTCACATTAATTGTTTTTGTGATGAAAATACGAGCATTTGCTGCTATTGTCTGTTGTCATTAATATACGATAATTTATTCTCACGTACTTTGTATTTAGTTATGAAATTCTGTGCTTTCAGTAAAACTCATATACATAGAGTTATTAATTTCTCATTTTATCCGGCCCGTTGAAAGTGCTGCATTACCTAATGTGGCCCGCGTTTCGAAAAGTTTGGAGACCCCTGGACTAGGGTATGGGCTGGATGACTTTGAGATTCGATACCAGGTGGGGCCACAGATATTCTGTTCACTGAGTTAAGCCTGCCTCTGATATCCATACGGCGTGTTATTCACTTGTTACCACGGATCCATGCTCTTCCTCTGCAGTAAAGTGGTCTACACTGGGTGGTGGCCACTCACCTCTGTGTTGTGAGAATGCCTGAGCAATACCGCCATTCCGCCATACGTCTTAGTGACGTGGGACAACTTACCTTACGAACATTTCGGTCGATAATTTTGTCAAATTGATTTGTTAGCACATCATGACACCCCGGAAGTTTATAGCTGTGACATACAACCGGGTGTGCGCATCTATAGGTGTATTCCTGGAAGGTCGCGGGATCGAATCCCGATGATGTTATTGGATTTTCTTTCCTTTTTTTTTCAGTTTACCAAATACTTCCAGCCANCATCTATAGGTGTATTCCTGGAAGGTCGCGGGATCGAATCCCGATGTCATTGGATTTTCTTTTCTTTTTTTTTTTCAGTTTACCAAATACTTCCAGCCAAAAAGAAGCCCTGGGGTCGACTCAGCCTCTAACAGAAATGAGTACCAGGAATCTTCCTGAGGGTAAAGGGCGGCCGGCGCTAAGGCTGACAACCTTACCGCCATCTATGAGCCGACTGTCTAGAAAATGTGGGAACCTCAACATGTCACAACCCTATGGGACTTCACTGCCTGTTACAGGGATACCTTTACTTTTAATTAATTATCTGGCCCATATATTTACACATATTTATGTTTTAGTATGAACCAGACAGACAAGCGTGAAGTATGAATTTGTTCCGTATTCTGCTTACTAGACCTGGACATGACCCATGGCTCCAACTCGTTCGTAAATCGAAAGAAATGACTACGTAAGGAAACGTTTCCATGGGCAACTGTTGTGTCAACATTTCGCGTACTTATGTTGTATCGATTATTATTAGGGCGCCTCACTTTTCGTACAATTACTACGTCACAGAGGGTTGAGACGCCCGCGTTCTTGATCGCGAAGCAATTTCCTGACTTTAGAAACGTTCTTTAAAGTAATGTAGAAAAGTGTACAGATAAAGTCACGAACAGTCCTCCATTTGCATACAACGACACGCTCTTTCTTTTCGTATTTGTGAACAGAGTGACTCGAAAATGTTTAACTAGTTTCTTCTGTCAGCGCATTAGAACGAGGTATGTTAGTTCCGTAACTGCAACAACAAATAGGCCTTAGTGTGTGGAGAAATGTTACCACTAAGTGTTCCAGCGTATAAGTGACAATTAGTGTTGGCTAATACATTCATCTAACAGGAAATTCTAAGAGATTACTGTTGAGCCCTTACACAGCATGTTATGTGGTTTATTATAGAAGTCTTGAAAAGAAATGTATCATAAAAAGAGCAATAATCAACTCATAGATGTCACACTGTGAACTCAGTTGTAAGCGTCTATGAACAGTCGAAATCCAGCAATACGCATGAAAGTTTGTAATTCACAGGAAAAAAATAACGGACGAGAAGGAAAAGTCCGTCTTCTAACTTTTGCATTAAAAGAATCTTGAAGATATTTCTTGCCAAAAGTAATTAATCTTCTCGACTTGAAGTTATTCAGAAAGAAGAACCGTCGGTGTTTGTGTGTATACGTAAATTAAAGGAAGAGCGCACAAAATATACCGTGTCGATTCTTTGTGACGTGAACATTTTCCCAGAATTCGCTACTCGATGTAAAATTCCAGTCAGTTTAATTTCCTCTAGTGATGCCGGAACCGCTTCATTTGTTTCCTGACATCGTCAGGTACTATGGACACAAATGAGGAAGTAAATACGCGAGCAGGTCGAAATATTCCACGCTAGAATTTTTCCAGGATGTTGTACATCTGAAAAATCGCCCTGTTGTTAAACATCTGGAATTCCTTAGCTGAAAAGAGATATATGCTGAGATTTCTTATGTATGACCTGAAAGTAATATGTTTTTAGTTTAGTACAGTTACAGCAACGCAGTTCTTTCATATGTTTGAATTCAAATTGTTTTGACTTATGTTACAAATATTAGATCTAGGTTTTCATCCTGCTATATTTTAAGCGACCAGAGAAAGTAACATCCAGTGAATGACATTATTTATATTTAAATTGATTACAAAATGTCCCTGAATATTTTTACTGCAAGAACAGTGCATATGAATCCCAGAAACCAAGTCTTATGTTGCATTTTGTTCGGTTAAAATATGAACTGCAAAACTGCACCCTGTAACTGCGTTAGTAAACAGACTCGGATTATGAACAAGGATATTATTTTCTCGTGCTGATTCAATTACGTTTTGTCTCATAGAAATCCCTCCACGTGTGACGTCAAACTTTGAACAATGCGGCATCAACAAGTTTCTGTAAATGTGTGGCAGATGATGGTCACGTCGTGTACCTACTTGGCATTAGCTTTCTGTGCGTGGGTTCTGCTACGCTTGATATACGCGTGTTTCTGGTTGCCAGGATATTTAACTAAACAGCGAGACGAAGAAATGAAGAAAGAGGCGGAAGAGAGACAGAAGTTGCTGGAAGAAAAGCAAGAAATAGAAAGGTCAGGGAACGAAGCTGAGGTGACAGATGGACTGATTGTCTCAGACGAAAGCAAGAAGACCATTTAAGCGCATGCGTGTGTAATTCTGAAAAAGGAGATTCTTTATTAGTTACGGCTTGTGACTACTTCCAGCTTCACTGACGTTTCAAAGCAAATACAAGATTCTGTATCGTTAATAGGCAAACCGCCCGTTCTTCGCTCTGGTTTTGCTTAAAATAATTTATGATAATGAAATGATGAGCCTGTTTCCTTGTGAGTGTGTATTCTAACTGACGAAGAGGAAGAGAAGCAGGAAGCGAGAGGAAACGCAACGTATAACTATCGCAAGTAGGAAAGGGTGCCATGCTATTCATTTTTCTATTATTTACTGCGGTGACCCTGCATACTCACTTATTTATGCATTAATCGATTGCCAAGCAGTGGAAATGTGGATTTAGGTCACTTTGTACACTATAAAACCCTGTTACAATTTCCTAACAAAAAGATCAGAGACGGAGTAAAGGAGTGAACTAGAGAGAAGGAATATTATTATATATATATATATATAATATCTGTTAATAATCGTATGACTAGACCTGTTGGCAAAAATGTAGGGAATTGTACGTATGCAAGAAGCCCACCGCGTGTGTTTACGTCTGCCTTGTCTGCGGGGGCCATCACGAGAACTGCGGGGCTCAGTTGAGACGAAACAAACGAAATGGTTTCCTTCATTAATATGAAGATTAAATATAAAATAATTAATTGCCAAGGGCGAGTTGCAATATGACGTAAACACAGAACAGATGGATGTACTTAATGCACGGGAGAAACGGAGGAAGTACCAGAAATCGCTTAACGATACCTTAACTTAACGAAGTGCCATCACAAGCCAGGGGCACGGATCCTCAGATGCTACTCAGATATGAACAGACGTTGCTTGCAACAGATCCACCGCCCTGAAGCACATAATTCAAACGCAGATCATTTAGTTTTGGACAAGTTTTCCGAACTGTGATGCATGTGACTTACATTAACCAACACTCTCATCTCGTTCACGAGCTTCATGAGCGTTTTGTCACTAAAATCTAATTCCTCGCTGACAGCCAGAACTATACAAGTCGCGGAGGCAACTGCACCAGCAACAGCAGATGTAGAGAGGGGCTTCCAGACCGTAGCTGCCGCCCTAACAGTCACAAAAACGGCAACAGCCGACGCAGGGAACAAAACCGAGACAACAGCCACTACAGCTTTCAGGTAAGTATGATCTTAAACAACTCAAATTCAGCACTTCAGAACTATACTTATACCAGCTTAAGTATTTTCCCTTAATGACATTTCCACTGCACCAGATGTAATGATCACACCTCTATGACTTGATCGCCAGAACCTCGTTTGTGAAAACACTGTGCAGCACGTAAAGGTAAGGTCGCTTCCTATCGCAATAAGTCGGCTGGAATTTGAGAAATATCCCGTTAGAACCTCGGCCAGAGCTCCGATTATAAATGACTAAGAATTTTTGTTCCTTTACTCGTACTTTCTACAAGAAGATTACATTTAAATGGGCACCAGCCCTTTCCGTCCCCTCCGCTTGTCTGCTGATACGTGACCAGTATTCAACTTAACTGGGTCTAGTTCTGGCTACTGATGCTGCTGAATTCCTCATTGCAAACAGAAAGAAAGTAAAGCTGATGTTGCAGTGAAAACAGCGTCCTTAAATTAGCCAACACAGAGAGAGCTGGGATAGCTCAGTTAGTGTGGTGACTAGATTAAATGTTGGACTAACGGGGAAGCAGGGGATTGATTCCCTTCTCCACAAGAGCCCTAGGGTCCAGCCAGCCGACACTGGGAGCTGTTTGTCTGGGGCAAAAAGACCAGGCACGAAGCTTACCATTCATATCCATCACAACTGAACTATTCAGCGTATTTATGCAAATTCACATCCTGGTTAAATCAGTAAATTGATGTCTGTTCCTTTTGTTTTTGTAATCTAACCTTATTAGCTTGATACAAATCTATAATTTTGCCCGTGGTTCTGCATGGGTGTGAAACTTAGTCTTTGACATTAAGTGAGAAACATGGACTGAGGGTGTCTGAAAACCGGGTACTGAGGAGAATGTTTGGACCGAAGAGAGATTAAGTGACAGGAGACTGGAGAGAACTTCATAATGAGGGACTTTATAATTTTTACTCTTCGCCAAGTATAATTAAAATGATCAAGTCAAGGAGAATGAGGTGGGCAGGGCATGTAGCACGAATGGGGAGAAGATGAAGGTATATAGGATATTGGTGGGAGAGCCAGAAGGAAAGAGCCCACTGGGAAGGTCAAGACGTGGGTGAGTGGATAACATTAAAATGGTTTTTAGAGAGATAGAATGGAATGGTATGGACTGGATGGACCTGGCTCAGGATAGGGACCAGTGGAGGGCTCTTGTGAACACGGTAATGAACCTTCGGGTTCCATAAAATGCTGGGACGTCATTGAGTAGCTGCACAATTGGCGGCTTCTCGAGAAGGGCTCAGCTCCATGACGTTCGTTAGTTTGCTTACTATTGCTGATTTTTCCGATTAGATGCAGAACCCGTCAATATGCTGCAGAATCAGGATCCAGTTGCTGTGTAACAAGCCTTGAAGGAGCAAAACAACATGCTAACTCTGTCCTGTGAATATTTTCTTTCCTGCTTAGATGAGTTTAGCCAATTTGCCTGTTATGGGAAAGGAAAATTTATGCAATTGTCACCTGCAAAAAAAAAAAAGTAATTCGGTTTACACGTAATTGAACGGTTCCGAATTCGTCAGAGACTGGCGGCTCGTGACTGCCTGAAGTGTGGGGCCAGGCCCAATAAAATCTACACCTCTCGTGCTTAAGTTTAAGGTAAATTTGGTGACATCAGTATGCCTCTACAAACGTTCACAACCTGAGACCCACACTCAATGCATCACTCAGTATGCCTACTCTTTTTCTTGCAGATCTGTATTCCTTGTGTCGATGAAAATATTTTAAACAAGGGAGCTGTTCCGTGTTGCGGCTTTCGACTCGACAGCTTAACTCCACTAGGTACAAATAAAACATCCCCTTGGAACCCCATTTTCGTTCAGATCCTTGCGTACAGACGGACGGATAGGCCGATGTTAATAGGTTCTTCGTGGATGTATATGAACCTAGAAATTCACCCTTTCCACTTCTCATTGGGCGGGCCTCACTACATTCCTCACATATTTTTAATTCGTAAGGGGTGAGACCGATTCTACGTGGTACGTCGCGCACTCCTGGGTCTGCTGTACCAGTCCCGAGTGTGGAGCATGCGGCGAAATGAGAATTGGCAGGGGAAACAGAAAGAGTCCAAGTAAACCTGTCCCAGTGCCTCTCTGTCCATCATAAATCCAACATGGCCTGATCTGGGCTCGAACTCGCACCGCCATTGTAGAAAGCCGGCGAATAACATTCTCAGCTATGGCACGGCCCTTCCTGACAGCCTTGGTCTAGGTTGAGTTATAATCAAAACAACATTGAAATGCTAT
This sequence comes from Cryptotermes secundus, assembly GCF_002891405.2. Taxonomy (NCBI): domain Eukaryota; kingdom Metazoa; phylum Arthropoda; class Insecta; order Blattodea; family Kalotermitidae; genus Cryptotermes; species Cryptotermes secundus. The sequence goes on along the minus strand of NW_019721002.1, from coordinate 2,484,084 downwards.
TATTCTCTGCTCTTGTAAAGTTGCCCCCAAATTGATGGCAGCTCTACGTTGTCCTGCACTTACATTGTTACACTTCCGTCTGTAGCCTTATTGTTGTTACACTACGCATTTTGTCCGTGACAAGCCGGGAGCGCCTGCAAGTGTTTGTCACTTCTCTTAAGGTCTTGCCACTAAAATGCTCTTAAGCACGTCTCATCTACCCTGTATTTGCTGCAGGTTTCATCAAGTACTGATGATGGATTGTAATGCATGCACCTCGTTGCTACGGAGGTAGCCTGACACATGATTCGATGCTCGTAACCAAGCTGGACAAGCGGTAAGGTTCTGAATTGTACTGGGGAGAGGTTCGGTTCGAATCTCTGTCGGAAAGCTGACTATCCTGACTGAGGAGCTCAGCTTCCTGCCTGGTTCTGCTGATTTCTTGCTTAGCTTACTATTAGACCCTGAAGATGGAGGCGATATATTCCTCCGAACGTCAGGCTGTCTCCCAACTACACAGCGTTACAACCTAGAAGTGCGTTCTCTCCAAATAAATACGCGTTCGGATGGGCATATCGATATCCCTTTTAGAAAAACTTGGCGTTGCTTTTTTTCTTGACTGTGGCCCGGTTTTAGGTATCGATTGTGTGGACGAGGGTATCCGGCGGATGGCGCGGGCAGCGTTCTGTGACGTCACACGCTGCGAGCCGAGTTCGGGTCGAAGTACTGACTCAGTGCAATGGAGGAAAGGTCTCGGTCTTTGTTGTGGTTCGTTTCAGTTGATCGTTCAATTGTCGTTACTTATATTATTCAGTGTTCCCTCCCCACCTCAGAGTCGTAACCACGAATTCACTGTCTTCCCCTATTTAAGGAAAAAACTGGTATCAAGAACTCCTTGTGCGCCTGCCCAGAGAGGGGGTGAAAAAACAAAACAAAACAAAAACAGAAGACTACCGGAAACATCTGCCATGTTTTGAAGGAAGTAAAACGAATATGGGGGGAAATTGGAAACTGGCCCGTCAGCATCTAAAGTGAACGTTTCCTTATTTTTGTGTGAGGAGTGTTTGCGTATTGTTTTACAGGAAGTGTTGTACAAGAGCGAGACTCCGTCTGCTTGAGGTAAACACAGAAAGCTTTGATCTCAGGTGCAGGGTGTAGTGATGGTGGTGGCGGTAGGTAGTAGTGGTTATGTAGCTTTGAACGGCTTTGAAAGCGCAGTGATTATGGTCATAGTGGATCCCGTAATGTTATTGGTCGAATGTAATCATGCCTGTGAGTACAAGATCCTTGTGAGCTGNGGGAGCCATGTGCACAGTGCAGCTCGTCTGACACATGACACTGTCGTTTACTTGCAGGCAAATTTTCAGAATTTGGCAACAAGTAAATAACACGTATCATATGGCAAGTATAATTACCAGCTGCTTTAATATTAAGGAGTGTATATTTTCCCCACAAATTCTATCTTCAGAATAAACAACTATTATTTCCCTAAATAGAATTAACCGACTGGGCGTTGTAATGAAGACCCAGTGTGTTTTGTTAGGCATTAAGTGGATTGTAAAATATTGTTTAGATGAATTTCTGGCTTCAAAGACGCAGTCAGTATGCAAGCAGTAGGCCTGTTACCACACCCAGTTTTGTCCCACGTGTAATTACAACTCTCGCGCAACCCCGAATTTACGATTTTTCCTTTTTAATTTTACTGTGCTGTTCGATAGGAGAAGCAACCCACTGGGACAATTTATTGCCTCAGCGTCGAAAGCATAATCAGCTGTACAGACCTCGGGCTGACAGAGAGAGGCCTTGTATGTACTGCAGACATGCGCAGAAGCTATTACGTAGGTACTAATTGGTTATAGTAGAACTGTAAATATTGAAACAGATGTAGTGACAATAACAAAGATTTGGTAAAGAGCAGACCACACTCTCGTCACAGTAGACGCTCCAGGACGATCCTCGTACCAGGACGAACCGACCGACGGCCAATTAGTCGCAGCGTTACTTGGGCTTGGCCACCCTGAAATGTTGAGACCCTTCCAACAGAATAGGTGACGTCACATTGCGGAAGATAGTACACTTCCGATGCAAGTTTTTCCGGACTTAAAATAGCAATAAAACAACATTAATTAAACGTAAGCTCCGAAATTTGGAACTTACGTGTCGAAACCCAAATTTCGGACCCTGTACAGCGTCTTCAGAAAGCCAAAGCGCCCTGTGACCCCTCTTCAGGCGCCCTCTGCTAAGCAGAGTCCCTACCAAAACCTCGCACAACCAGAGGACTCCCGTCCGAATTTGACGAAGGGCTGGAGATGTTAATTTAATTGCTTATAACGTTTGTACATGCTCTGGTATCTCGACTCGTAATTGTTAACGATCCACAGTAAAATATGAACACTTATTTTTAAAAGTCTACGTGTTTAATTGATTTTAGGATAATAGAAACGACAGGATTGCAGTGTAATGTGGTTTAAAGTATTGAAAATTGGTCTGAGGCCTCAGCTCCAGGAAGGTAACCCCACACGTCCCACGCTACATGAACTCTACTTAGACTCATCTGCGGGAACAAGTGAAGTTGTGATAGTGCGACTGTTTCCAGCGGTCTCGCCAGGCCGCACCTGACGCACCTGACCTTGTGATGCATTGTCCAGCCCCTAACATGCCCCATGCTTTCTCCCCTCGTGTTTGAACAGAACTTCTCTCCTCGTGTACACCTGTCCGACCGAAGCCAGAATCTGGTATCATGTCGCGTCTCCCACACGCACACACGCACGCACGCACACACACACACACACACACACACACACACACACACACACGCTCGCGTTCCGTGATTGGGACAATATTGGCATTCTCCATTATGCGGTTGTTTGTCGTGCATATTGCAAAGACTATGTTTTGAGGCTTGAAGTTCAACTAGATATTATTTAAAACTTCAGTTCATACCTCACAGAAAACATTCCACACTACAAATTCCAGCCGGTTAAAGCTGTTTCGGGAAATAAACGCCGCTCATTTTGTACGTTTAATGTCGTGTCTACTTCATTCATGGAGACTGTAATTTAGAATTAAGTCCGCGCAGCAGAGTAGGTTTAAAGAAGCTGATAGTTGCACCGCCTATCAGGAAATTATCCGCCTTTTACAGTCCCAAGGTTAATTTCCGTGCTCATAGGAACCACCGCTAAAGTTACCCAGAGCCAGTTTAATCCAGTCCACACTTACACCCTGTATTTATTTATGATCCATTTTAATATTATCCTTCCATTTAGTCTGTGTCTCACAAGTGGTCACTTTCGTCCAGTGTTTCGGATTCATTGATGATTTAGCAGCTATCCCCGCAGCTGAGCGTCGATGCCTGTCTGCTTTATTGCTGTGGGGCCGCCTGGGGTGTCACTAGCCCACAGCAAGAGAACCAGAGAAGGTTACGTAGGACACATTGTGCGACATAAATGGTGTAATTACATCTGGAGTTTCCCACACGACTGGAACTTTCAGGATCTGCGACACTTCTGACGTCACGGCACTATATATGTATGGGCAGCAGACAGAACGGACAGATCATTTGTCCCTTGCCGGAAGATGTTCCATTTGTCGAGTTTCTGGGGTCTGTACGGCTGATCACCACATTTCAAGACACATACCTTCCAGACACTCGCTTACCCGTCCACTAAGTTACTCAGCCCAAGGCGCCTCTCATCTTCACTCTTCAGTAAATTTTCATTTTGGAGAAAATTGATATCGCCGTGCTATATGATGTCCATTATTCTTCATTTGGGGGCACGCGGTAGCGTAGTTTGTTGAGGCACTATTAAAAGTCGGAAGATCGCAGGTTTGATTCCCGATGATGTCACCAGGTTACCTCTATTGACCTAATCCATACAGCCGCACTATAGCCCTGGGGTCGACTCAGCCTCTAAGAAAAATGAGTACCACGAATCTTCCTGGGGGTAAGGGGCTGCCGGCGTGTAAGGCTGACAGCCTTACCACCATCTGTGAGCCAATTGTCTAGAAAATGTGGGAGCCGCAACGTCTCACAACCCTGTGGACGTCCACGGCCTGTTACAAGGATAACTTTACCTTCTATCTTTTTTATTCTTCGTTTTATCGGTAATAATTGTACATCAAGCAAGTCTAAAAGTGTATAAAATGGGGAGAGGAATCAGCATGTTACTGTTTAATTTTAGATTTATTAAAATAATGAGGCCAAATAAACTGTTATTCTTTCTCTTGTGGGATTTATCATTTCACATTCGATAATTTTCTTTGTTTGTGCTTGGAATGCCTCCGTTTTCTCAAGAAACGAGCAACCCTTAGCTTTTAGGGATAACCGACTTATTTTTTCGATTCTATCGATCTGCTCTTTTTTCAGTATGTATCTACTTCGTAATCATCATCGAAATCTCTATATTTCTTCATGGAATTCATTCCAGATTCTTCTCTTCACGTACGCATAATTCTGTGGGAATAGCTCAGCCCCATTTCAGCTCTCAGTTACGCTGTTACGTCACTAAATGTTTTCGCTCTTCAGTCTGGAGTGGCACCGGTTTCTTGCGATCTCGGTCTCTGTGGGCTTTTGTATTCTTATAGTAAATCAGAGTATTAAAACAAACAAACAAACAAGCAAGTAAAAGTAAAGGCATTTCTTGGGCCTTGGAGGCCCATAGGGTTCTGAGATGTTGAGGCTCCCAAATTTTGTAAACGATCAGCTCACAGATGGCGGTGAGGTTGTCAGCCTTACGTGCCGGCCTCACTTTACACCCAAGATTATTCTTGGTACTCATTTCTGTTACAGGCTGAGTCGACCTCAGGGCCATAGTGCGGCTGGAAGGATTAGGTCAATTAAAAAAAATCCACCTCATCGGGTTTCAATCCTGCGACCTTAATCAAACAAAAGACAAAAAGACTTAAATCTTGTTCCAGATTTTTTTTAAAGAAAATTTCAGTGTATTTTTTTCCCGACCTTCGCCTACATTTTTAGGCCTGTAGAAAACGACATCAGCAAATTTTTCACTAAATTTCAAGTTAACAATGCTTCTCCACAGCTCCTGCTTTACACCGACTTCAGTTTCATAATTCTGGACGTTTAACTTTGCTTCATTAAATTAATATACGTACATTTTTCAGTTGTGTCGCATTTCGGAAAAAAAACTGTTCCTTGTACAATTTTCGACAGTTCGGACTAAATATACGCCTATTGCTGTGTGATTGACACGTCCAAGCTCGTATGTTCAGAAGTTCATAAAGTAACCTTGTCATCCGATTCTTGTTCTTCCCGCGTCTCTCTCTCCCCTTTGGAATTATATAAGTATGCTATCCCATTTATTGTTCTTTACAATTTAACTGCCATTTCTTTACTCCTCCTACGTTCTCCATTTTCAAATTCGGGCTTTCCAAAGAACGTCAAAATTTAGTGATGAAGAGCGTCTCGTTCGGTAGGCATAGTTTTGAGTCACCCTGTTTGGGGTTAATAGTGCGCACAAACTTCTAACTCAAACTTGTATGATAAGAAACAAATTATTTTCTGTTCTCTTGCTCCTATATGGATTTAGCACCAATTCAGACAGTTTTACTTGTAAGCTATTGCTTTATTTGGATCACGACGTGCATACTTCAGTGGTCTATCTGGGCGTCTGTTGCAGACCACAAACAAAATTTTACAATGTAACAAATCAACAGTTACAGAAAACTGGCCACTGTTTGTTGTCCCTACAAAATAATGACGTTGATATGCGCGGGAGCTGTATTTAGAAAGTTATTCCGAAGTCCCTAACATTTCTCGATTGGCATGTGTTCACAGCATCTGTGGACCACACTTTATGCGCTCCGTGAAAATGATTCTGCGGCGTGTGTAAGCCCATGCAATCAATGAAGCTACATTTGTGGTGCGTGATTTCCTTTCTTCAGAACATTCATTCAGTTTCCGTCCGCAAAGTGATACGTCCTTTAGACCGGCATAAGACCAAACAGTTTAGCACCTAAACTCGTAGGCGGACAACGGATCTGGTGGGCTTGCAATGTAAATATTGTCATCAAAAGAGAACACAGGCAAGAGAGTGTTACCATCTGTGCTTCAGTGTCTCCAGCTTCTGTTCGGACCTCATCACGTTCAACAAAGATGTGAGTAACTTTTGAATGGCATCAGTTGCCTGAACTTTAGTTTTGGTTGTGTGGCTAAGAATAGAAACATCAGGAAACAGTGGGACTGTTAAGTCTAGCATGCAGTTATGTTGACGGAAACAGACCTTTGTGTGTAAAGTTACAGCTGGCAACCGGAGACAGTTGATGCTCTACATCAACGGCTCTGAATCGGTGGTACATGTACACCCATGGGTACGTGTGCACTTGCCAGAGCAGTGAGAGGGCCATAGGGTTGTGAGACGTCGAGGCTTCCACATTTTCTCCAGTCAGCCTTACGCGCCGGCCGTCCTTTACCCCCCAAGATGATTCCTGATACTCGTTTCTGTTAGAGGCTGAGTCGAACCCAGGACCATGGTGCGGCTGGAAGGATTAGGTCAATTGAAAAATCCACCTCATCGGAAATCGAACCCGCGACCTTCCGGCATGTAGCGTAGTGCCTCAACCAAGTACGCTACCGCGGGTAACCAGCATTTGCCAACCCATTTCCTGCGTGTCCAGCGTATCCCAGCCGCACCACACAAGGCAGCCTCCGTGACCGTGCGTGACTGACCGAGTTTCTCCTTACTCGCACTTTTATTCGATGTCTTGGGCTCACGTGTTCTTCTGGTCACTTTGCTTCAAGTTACTGCTACATTTCACAACACACAAAACAGCGGGGAGAAATATTATTTATAATTCATTACATGTACACCTTAAATTTTGTGAATGATAACCGTTCCATAACAAAAAGATTCCGCTTAAGGTCAGAACACTTCACCCTGAGACTGCCCTGCCGTTCATTATAAAGTATCTGGGCGTGGAGGTGTAGCTCCATGCGTTCTAAATCTTGAAATCAGATGGAAATGAGTCGCGTTATCCCCAGGGAAAGATCCCACGGTACCCGTTGGGTAGGAGGCTGAGAGGGCCCAAAACCGGCCCAGATACGATTGAGATGCAAGAAGGGAATTGAACCCCAAATCCCCAGGCGTCCAGCCCTAAACCTGGTCACTATACTGACTGCTTACTCACGTGACCCATGGCAGTATTTCCATTTGTTAGGAAACGCAATTAAACTGTTTTTCTAAGGCTACGAGCGGGCTGCCTCCTCCTCAGGGGACATGCACAAGGACTGGAGGCGCAAGACACTGTCAGGCCATGAAGTCATAATAGCGGAGACGTGCTTGGCTCACTTCCTGATCTCTGTTTGGTTGGCTCTTCAAGGACTTCTGCCTTAGCCAACAAATGCTGTGTTTCTGTGTTAGCTTTCCTGAGCGCCTCTTGCAGCCCGTGCAAACAATGTAACATTTCAGTTCCCACCTGACAGAGACTGTACCGTGTGCATTGAAATTTCCAGTCGGCTAATGATATTAAGGGAGGAAACGCTATCTACTGTGGATATCGAGGAGCCGGGATAGCTCAGTCAGTATAGCGGGACGGCCGGGGTTCCATTCCAAGCATGGGCAAGATTCCTCTCTTTACCACATCGTCCAGACCGACCCTGGGGTTCGTCCAGCCAACCATACATAGAGTACCGCGGTTAATTTCCTCGGGATGGGGTGAAGCGGCCGGGTCGTAAAGCTTACATCTAGTGCCCAGGTCAAGAAAGGTGGAGCTATACCTCCACTCCCTCATACGTTTTCATGGCTTGGTGCTTAATAAATGAAGCACTGGGACAGCTTTACCTTTATTGTGAAATTCGTGCGAAACATAAAATCATTCTGTCCTTAGAATGCAGAATTTTTCAGTGTTAAAACTAATGGTACATATAGTAACCACTGTGCTTTACAGGGAAGTCACCTCAGAGAACTGTAGGAAAATGTAATCAAAATGTATTTAGTTGAAGGCTGTCTATACCAGACTGCCATCGTATTTCGAAATACATCATTATTGGTGTCGTCATATTTTTGTAATTACATCAAGAGTCCGTGCAACTGGAGGAAACAAAGAGTGCTTACGGAACTTTCGTGGAGAGGCTTCTTCGAAAGTCGCGTCTTCTTCAGAGTGGGATAAGGATCTTAGTGAAAGGCTTTGAGAGGATATGCTGGGCCTACTGTGTAGAATGGAGCATGTCTCGTGTTCTTCCCATAACTCTTTGTTTTTTGGCACATACAGGGTGTTCAGCAGTCTTCTATGAAACCAGTTACACTTGATGGACTCAGGCTGCATATTTATGTATGAAGTTCAGTTACGTTAGGTTACGTTCTTATCCTGACGTGTCGTCTCTTAACCGAGCTCGTACAGCTCCGGTATGGCTTGACCTGCGCTACCGAAAGCGCTGAGCTCGGGACTCGATCCTGTGACCTGCGGATGTGGAAGCAGATGCAGCGCCACTTACGTCAGTTCTCGGTATCAGTCTGAACAGGGGATGGACAAGGGGCAACAAAGGGGTGATGGAATTGTGCGTTTTGTAAGGTTGAATTTGTGTGGGAAGAACGCAAAGTTATGGTGTGCCAAATGTCAGACGGTTGGGGAGAATTGCGTAGTGAGGACTACAACTGTTTGCCCCCTTCACCAAATGTCACTAGGCTGATTAAATCAAGGAGGATAGGATAGACGGGACCCCCGGTCGGGGTCCGGTATATGACATTGTTAGAGGTGAGAGATGTGGAAGGAATTCGAGCCAGTGGCCTTTGCACTGAAGGCCTTATCCCCAGACGGGTAACCACGATGTCACGCGGCGGTTGAAGCCCTTTGACGAGTTGAGCGCAGTGGAACTGGTCCGCCTTCGTACGGCGCCCACACGCGGCCAGCGTCCGTCCATATCCTAATTTTCTGCTTGCTGCATTTGCCGCTTGGAAGTCCAGTTTCTTCTCAGTATCTGAATATTACTCGTAGTTTTTACTGAACAGAAGACGCGCTGTGTCCATATGTGAGGTCTGAGGTTTTCATGGCAGTGAATATTAATGTTACGGTCGTCTGGTATGTGACGCGGTGTAGTTTGGTAGGCAAGTATAAGTTTTTGGAAGGAATCGTGTGCCTCCATTTTCAGGATAGAAAAGCAGGGGATTCTTTCGGAACGTTGGTATCTATGTACCAGATCACACGGCGTCAAATCCCAGAATGCGGTATTCTTACGCCACTGTGTGGGCAAAACTGGAGAGTTTCTGAAGGTTAGAGTCGGTGATACGCGTACCTGCAGCAGGTTGCATGTGTCAGTAGCACACGTCAGTTAGTGCAGTGACCGTCTGCAGAGCAGGAGCAAGGATACAGCAGATCTTCCAGGCTAGGTGACACAGAGACACAGAGCAGCTCATTTGCAGGACTTCAACAGGCCTGTGCTGTTGGCGGCATGCATTGCATAGAACCACCGATATAAAGGCTGACAGATGAGCAGCTCGACTCTTGTGGCGTACTGGCGGTGTTGTGATTTTGTTGCCCAGTAAGTGAACGCTGTTTTCGAGATTCTGAAGTTCATGGTTTTTAGACGTCGTGTCACGCCATGCTCTTTTCTTTTGTTACAGGTAAGTACCGGCACTTTCCGTGCCCCAGAAAGAGGCGCTTCGTCTTGAGGGATGTACATATCTCCTCTGATTTAGGTAAGCGAGAGCCCTGAACCTGTCGCACAACTGTGAATTCCTGTTTGCATTTTGAATGATGTTTCCGAAGAAGGTCCAATTTTGTGCAGAACATAGAGTTGCAACATTGTTACTCTTGCAAACCGCACAGTTTTCTGACTACGCACCACATTGATCTGTTCCACTTTTGAACCTTATGTCATTGCTTAAACTACATTTTTCTGGACTGTCGGTTTACTGAAGCTGGGAGTCGTGGTTCGATTCCCGACATCCACAGAGATTTTTCTCTCCTCCGCAGCTTCCAGCCCCTTAGCTTCTCTCCATTGGCTATCGCGTTAATTCCATTGGGCAAAGCCGTCGGAACATGCAGCTGACCACACACTTTAATACAGTGCGATGGTTAAAGCGCGTGGATTTACATTTCACTTCCCCCCTATCTTTACCAACTGTGAATGTAGATTAGCTTAAATGATGGACCCAGTAGAATGTATTTAATGATTTACCTGATGATGGAAACTCAGTTAGCTTCCGAAACATTGTTTCTTCCATTAAAACGAGATAGTCATCGGAAACTGCGCGTGTGTGTGTGTGTGTGTGTGTGTGTGTCAGATTAATAAGATACTTTCATTAAATGTTTTTAGTTTTGTTGCTTGGAAGTAGTTTGTTGCCCCCTTGTTGGGGGCTCACTGTGTGAGGGTGATACTGTCCGCTGACATGAGCAATACCATTTACGCTTGTTCATTTAGTGCGGTGAAATTTAACTGAAAGTCTGGAAATATATGTGTGTATCCAGGAGGTCTCCTTGGGGTTCGTCTCGTATGGTATGGATGATGACCTTAGCTAATAATGCTAAAAGTTTTAAATCTACATTGAAGAGGTTCTTATGTCAACATTCTTTTTACTCAATGAATGAATATTATCAGTATACTGAAGACAAGAATGTATAGTCCATCTGCTATTTAAATGGTTAATTTAATTTCCATCCTGTATAAGAATTATGTTTAACAAACTAATACTAAATACAAGGTATTAATAATAGTATTTTACGTTTGTACCTATGGAATTTTTATTATATACCAATTTTGCAATTTTATGAATTGTATATTTTAGACTGCTATCGAATTGTACATATTATGATTTAGTTTTTACAACATGATTGTGACAATGATAACTATTTACCTACATTAATTATTACAGTACATATAGTAATCTGGCATGTTCTACATCCTAGGCACATTGTGACCAGAGAGGATTCATGGAATTTTAAAATGAATGAATGAATGCTTGTCACACAGCTTTAAAATAATGAATAATAAAAAATTAACCATTACTGCGAGAGTAAGCATTTAGATTCTAAAGGGTTCTGACGATGGTGGATGACACACAGAATTACTGGGCTTTTGGACTTTTTCCATCGTCTGGATAGGTAACAGAGGACAAGATGTTTCGGAAACTGGATCTGTTTCCGTCTTCAGGTGAGAAAGGAAGACACCTACTCAGTTGGGCCCCTTAGAAAGAGCTAATCTCAATCACAATCCAATAGTAGGTATCTTTTTTCCTTTCTCACCTGAAGACGGAAGCATATCCAGTTTCCGAAACGTCGTGTCCTGTAATACCTAGAATTCCGGACGATGGAAAAAGTGCAAAAACCCAGTAATTCTGTCAGTAAGCATTTAGCACACTGATATTATCTTCGTGTAACTGGTCTCGAAGTAACACAGGACACAACAAAGAATTTTCATACTCATCCGCGTGCAAGAACCGTGACAGATTCGGGGCAGATTATCGCAGTAAACACCCATTTAAATTCATATTTATTAGGGCCTGTTCATATTCCTTGAAATTTAAAAGAATTACGCAATTTTTATGCGTGGGGATATTCACTGTAGCCCCAGGATTTAAAATATCGCCATGCGTTACAAATTAACATAAAACCGTAAGCTTCATGACAGCCTGTCTCGGTTTCTCTCGTGATCTTGCAAATTATAGTTGGTTGCCGGAAAGCTGAGTGTCATTTGGCAGGCGTTCACAGAAAGTAAAGCAGGGCTGGTGAGGCTTTCCCTTCCGCTCACTCAGACTCTACTCGAACTGATCTTGTGCTTTTCTGGGTTATGGCATTGTGTAGCCCGGCAGGTGGGCACCAATGATTTGTAGGGATATAATGCATCCATCTTTAGGGTAATTCTTTACCCTTACCTTGAAGATGAGGGCAGTGTGTTCTTCCGAAACTTTGTGCACGATGCTGTTCCAACTGGCGAGAGTATTTTGAAATAAGACGCAACTATTGGCGATGACTGTGTCAAGATCCGCATGGTTTACAAAGGAAATGCCGGATTCATTTCATTGTGTGGAAATGCGGTGATTGTCCGACTGCTATATCGGGTGCCGTTGCCCTACAGGGCACGATCCGAGACCGGATGAATGCGGGAACCCTCTTTACCTTCAGCAGACACAACGAACGTCACTGCGCATAACAAAGGCAGCGTCACTGAGCAGCGCGTGACAGGATGTTCCTCTTTTTGGAGGCGTAGTTGTGTGACAACATTGCGGTCTCCTGGATTATATCGCCTTGTAATTCTGTAGGTAGATACCGACGTTTCGGAGTAATGCACTTCGTCCGTCATCATGTAAGGCCTGTAGAACTGGGAAGCAGATTTGTTAGGGCGATTTGTGGGACAAAATCAGACAATGCGAGCAGTTTTAAAGTCTGTGTGTTTGGGCTCCATACGGGTATTTCTTGTTTAGACGAATTGGCGTTTGGGCCCTTTGGTATGTAAATACGGCCTCTTCTGTACGACTCATTACGATGATCCCTGACTGTGAGAACTAGTGAGAGGGAGTTCTGCTACAATTCGCAGCCAAAAGTAGATATGTCTGTGGAGCGGTAGGATGGTGTGTGCTTCAGCATTCCTATTCAGACCGACTGGCCTTTTCTTGCGGGTCACTTTGCCCCTCTGTGCGTGTGTGGCTTGAGCGGTGGGATGGGGCGTTAACGATGTGATCGTGGCCTACTTAAGGCATATCATCCCGATATTTTGCATGGAGAGACTGAAGTAATGGACAAAATACCTCAGTATAGCTGGTGTTTCGGCCAACATTCGAATCTGAGACCTGATTCAAGCCTAGACTGTAACATTTACACCATACAACTCGGTGAGATCGTTTCGAATGGACATCAAGTATTACCTACCTACCTGTACGGAACAAGGTCCTTGTTGAGAAGTCACTCTGCAACCTAAGCACGAAGTCCCCGCACTGATCCACCACGAAGGTTCAGCGCAATTTCCGCTGTTTGTTGCAGACATTTTATCTCGAACCCACCATCCGTTAAAGCTCTGGGGTTCACCCATGCTCAGGAACGCGCAATTGGCCATTTCAACCTTGCAGGTGAAGACAGCATGCTCAGGAACGCGCAATTGGCTATTTCAACCTTGCAGGTGAAGACAGCATGTTCTTTCGAAAAGTACCACACTTAACGGTGTCATAACTAAGTAGCTAGCGAACTAACAACAAACAGCTGCAGCTACCCACTGAACTGTGTCCAGATCGGCCCTGGTTCACCATCCCCGAGGGACAACAAAGATCATTGCGTAGGTGCAAGCCTTTACAATAGGCCACGACTGTTTTGCCTATTTCTGAGCAGATGGTTCAAGAGGCCGGACATCAGTAGTGTCGGGTTCGTTGGGTCACGCCTTCAGTCCCCAGCCTGCTGCGGCTTGTGTATTTCTGTCCAGAATTGGAAATGGTTTCATTTCGTTCAGACTGGAGCAAGTGCAAGAGTGGAGTAACTGCTGGCAATTTTAAAGTAAGGACTGTAACACTGCGTAAATTTCGCGACGTTACTTATCAAATTGTAGGGAACTGGGATAGCTCAGTCAGTATAGCGACTGGCCACGGGCTGGCCGACCGAGGAATGGAGTTTCGATTCCCGCAAGGGTAAGAGATTGATCTCTTCTGTACAGCCTCCACATCGGCTGTATGGCCCACGCAGCCTCCTATGCAATGAGTACCAGTGTTCATTCCCCGGGGGTAAGATGACAAGGGCGTGAGTCACCTCCCTCCAGTGTCGAGGTGAAGAATGGTGAAGCCGTAAGCCTTCACGGATCGGTACTAATATTAAGCAAGGACAAATTTCCCTGCTTTTTTATACGTGTTACTATACTTACCTTTCCTTTTTGTGGTTTTGTGTGTGTACAATAAGTTCAAAAGTCTTTGTCGTTACGGTTCAGTTTGTTTATAGCGTTACCGGAAGTACGTAGGTCAAGGTCGCGTGAGAGGGTGCGGTAATTACGCCGTCTTGGTTCAGGTTTACTCCACAGATGGCTGCTGCTGTCACAGGAGAAATGTGCGATGTATCGAATATCGACGTGTTTACAGTGCGTAATTTGAAGCCAACCTGCCTTTCAACTCAAACCCGGAGGCTGTTCATCGGGCGAGACAACAATGCAATGGCCTACACGCATTCCCCCACGGCTTTGTGATAATGCGCATGTCATTGCCGTTGATGGTCCTTTAGAGCAGGTGAAAATGTTTCCAAGCGCCATAGGTGGGGCTTAATAAGTCGTATATTTCATATTATCTGATGTTTTAGTTTCCGAGCTCACGCGAAGCTTTGCATTCACATGTACGTGCTGATCAAGCCTGCTGAGCCTCACATTCGAGCAGCCAATCCTGGAATTCCTGACCGCAGATGTTGATATGGAAGCTACAGACCTCGGCTTTTCGTGGCTTTCCTCACTATATTCCGCTAAATACTCAGAATTAGTCCACGACCCGTTCATCGCGTGTAACTTCCATTTCGTCAGTCACAAATGATCCTCCTTCAACAACACATGATTCAAGGAAACGAACAGCGTCGTCAAATAAATCAAGAATCCACCTATGTACAACTTGAGGCGGGACCTCGGGCGCATCTCCTTGTTATGGTGTACAAAACAAACTCCATGGGTTTAGTCCGCAAGAAAACTATACCGACCGAGCGACCGCCGCTTGTCGGCGAAGTTAGTGCCAACTTCAGCGGATAGAGGGTGTGGCGTGGGCAGCGCAACGGATCCCCGCGGCCGTTAATCTCTGTTTTATAGACTGGAGCCGCTATTTCCTTGAAGTAGCTTCTCAGTTATCCTCACGAGGCCGAGTGGATCCCGTTCCAGACCCACTGCCTATCGGAAAATCTGATAGCGCCGGGAATGTTGTTATGGTGAGCATCGTCCTTAATTCGAGCAGTTGATAGAATGACGCTAAATAGCGCAGGACTCATAGTGTAAGTAGCCGAAGAGTATGACCTACAAATACATGCCGATATTGTGTCAGAGAAGCGACGGACGACGTCGTGAGGAAGACGAGCTGCACTGGTGCAATATCAAGTGAAGGGTGGCAGGCAGACGCAATTGGTGGGGTCCGTCATATCCTCATCACAGCGAGACGTGACTCACTCCCTGACAGAAGTCCCGCCAGAGCCTCTGCCTCACTTCATTAGGGACCCCAGCCGGTTCGTAAACGCACGAAGCACGCGAGACACCACCGTGCGGACAAAATTCCGAGGTTTCTTATGTTGTAGCATCCCCTTGCACTATGTACACCTTGAACAATGTTGTGTTTCTTATCCGTCCTTATGCAACTCCATCAAACTCCACCGGGTTACAATGTTCCTTCTTTCTGCCTTATTTCACAACATGTTTCGACCCAACCGGCCATTATCAGGAGCACAAGGTGTGTTTAAGGGATCCGCTCTGCCTTCTTTCTAACGTAAGAGACGCTTCTGTATGTTTGGTTCAGGTTATATTACGCCGCGTGTTTGGTTAATGTTTGTTGAGTGTGTTGTATGAGCCCTGCTTCCGTCTGCTTGCTTTCCATGTGCTAGGATCTGTTTACTTGCATGTAACACAACGTGAAGGAAACATCTAGAAGCGCCTAACACCTTGTGCACCTGATGATGACCAGGTAGGCAGAAACATGTCGTGAAATAAGGCAGAAAGAAGGAACATCGAAACCTAGCGAATTTTGACTGAGTTGTAGAACAGCATTCAATGTTATGCGGAGTTTATTAATGTCAGAGCAAGTGTTGGAGAGGTACTCTGCCGGCAAGACCGTCCTCAGCCTTTCGCCTGTGTTGGAATAGTAGCTCCATTAGTCCACAATCCTTTCCTTCCGTATCTTTCTAATTCATCTTTCATCTGCTATGCTACCATTTGACGCTATTGCAGCTACTTACAGTGCCGTAAAATAGACCCCGAAAGAAGAAATGCAGACAAGCCCCACAGATCAGTCAGTGTAATGTCTTCCCCTTTGCAGCACAATTTGCTTTGTATTGTAGTGTCGCTACTGGCTATGCTACTCAGCAACCGATTCATTCCTGCAGTGCGTAAGCAGGATGCAGTCGCCGTCTGCAACTTCTGGGTACCACAGCAGGTGGAACTTCTGCATTTTGAAGCAATTAATGCGATGTCTCTGGGCGCGGTACACTCGACGCAAAGCTGCGTCACAGAAAGAGAAGGACGAAAAAGGTCAGAAAGGGCAAAGGGCAAATACGATGAAGGATTGGGTTCTTTCCGCATGTGCTATAGCTTGGCGGTCTTCCGCTGGCTGGACAACTCACGTTTGTATTTCTAAAGGCGAGGGCACACCAAGGAAACTGGCAACCGCAACGCAACCGCAACCGCAACGCAACCGTGGTTGCCAGTTACCTCGATCTTCCCTCGCCCTTACGGTCAACGAAGCTCGGAGATATTTAGCTGCCTGACAGTCATAATTGCGTCATGCATCGTAGCCATGTGCCCGGCCAGTCGGCACGGTATCACAGCCTCGGTAGTGCCTACGCTTGGAATAAGACAAGTTGTCTCGTGCACAAACTGACGTCGCGTGCGGCACGTATTAAGTTTCGGTCTCCTCTTTCCAGATCCACAGTAAGCTGAGGAAAACTTCCGGCAGTCAGTGAATCCCGGTATTTCTTACATAAATGAGGGGCTTTATCAAATGAGTTAACCTGCTGCGTTCTCTCTCCAAGGGCGTTAAATATCAGAGAATAAAAATAACGTCAGAGATGGCAGGAATGCATGCGGCTACGTGAGCCCATGCTGCGGTTCTAAGAGGAATTAAAAATCTTTAGAGGATTGTGGGTCACACAGTAAAGATAGAAGAGATGAGTATTCTCACAGGTGGAATTGTTGAATCAATAAAGGTAAAAAGAAAGGTAAAGCTATCCGAAAAAAATCTTCATGGAACTTAAGCTTATTGTTACAGTCGGCCTACTAAGTCTGTCAGATTATACTGTACATGGGTGTCAACACGTATAAATGTGTTTCCAGAACTTAGGTCTACCTTTGACGTAAATGGTAACTATGTGTAACGCTGCAATTTGCCCACTGACAGCGTTTGTGTGTTTCGTATAGGTCTCACAAACAGCGATTATTCCTCTAAACAGCATTAACCGGTTGGGCTCTGCAGTGGAGACGTAATGTGTTTCCTGTGAGGTACGGACTGAATTCTTAAGTACCAAATTAGATGAACTTTCAGGCATGATCACATTGGCACACTGTGCATGTTTCTGCCTGCGATTTTGAAACCGTTGGGCATTATTCGGGAGCAGCGCAGTTGGCTTGAGGGCCGCAGACTGCAACAGTGCAGCATGCTGACGTCAGAGCCGTACGGAACCACAGATCGATTCCGGTATGTGTTTATGACAGCGAGGGCGTTATATACAAAACCTTCATATGGCATTGGTAACTATGTGTACCGCATGCTTGAACATGAAATAAGACGACATTTCGCCCACAGATGCTTCTCTTTGATCTCACAAGCACCAAGTTTTTCCATGAACACCACTGGGCTTTGTAAATGGTATTCTGAGTGTTTCTTGAGGTAAGAAGCGATTCTTAAATTAAGCCTGTTATGTAGATGAGCTTCGCCATCTGAAGGCTTACAGCGAGTTTCACCGTAGCACCACCGAAATTTACGCGCGCCGTGAATGTCCGTTTCTGGCATTCCGAACATAACACGCATGTTTCGGAAGCTGGTTCCGTTCCCATCCTCAGGTGGAAAGTTGAGGAGACTCCTACAGAATTGTGTCCCTTGGGGAGAGATAATTTCGGCCACTGTACAAGTGTCATAGTTCCTAAACGTTCTATAAGTTCTGCCCATCACATTTTCCTGGTTTCATTATTCTGCCACGATAGCTGGCCGAAGCGGTAACGCTCCTGACTTGTATTCGGAAGGTGTCTGGTTC
Organism: Cryptotermes secundus; assembly: GCF_002891405.2. NCBI lineage: Eukaryota > Metazoa > Arthropoda > Insecta > Blattodea > Kalotermitidae > Cryptotermes > Cryptotermes secundus. The sequence goes on along the minus strand of NW_019721002.1, from coordinate 2,466,255 downwards.
GAACATGACTGAGTTTTTCGCGGTTTTACTCAGTTCTTCCAGATAAATGCTGGGATAATACATGGAACTAAGCAACAGTGGCTTCATTTTACATCCTTTCAGAGTCATTATTTACTGTTATCAAGTCGTTTGACGCTTTCGTCTGTTACTGACAGAGGAGTTAAATTATTTAACACATTGATCATGTTTTAAACTGTAGTGAGTGAAGAGCACAAGTTATGAAGCTCCTCACTGTCCAACACTGTCCACCCTCCCGCCACTTCCTGTCCCGTAGATCTGAATGTTCTCCTCAACTCCATCCCACCGGACAGCCTCAAAGAACATTCAACATGCAGCTGAAAGCAGCCCACTTGCACGTAGCCGGAAATGCGAAATTCCACTCCATTGGAGGCTTGAGCAGTTTGGCTTCTTTCCCACGGGCGTTTCTACCTCATCTTACCGTACCAATTGATTTAAGTGGAACTGTTTCCACACAGCCACACGACTGATCATTAGTTCTCAAATGCTCATGATAAAGCAGCCTGAAGCAACAGGCGAGGGTAGAGCATCTCAGATATCCTACAATTTGTTTCGGCCTAGGCGCGACTGTATGACACCGTTCCTGTCAACATTGGTAAGGTCACCCTTGACGCATGGAGACAGACTGTACGAGCGCACTCAGGTGTTATTGTTCGCATTCCCTCAGTGTCTGCAGACACTTTCGGACCAGCGACAGCGCTTGTCTTACGTTCTTTGGTGTCACTTATCCCTGTAATAGGCCGTGGAGGTCCATAGGGTTGTGAGATGTCGAGGTTTCCCACATTTTCTCTAGACAGTCGGCACACAGATGGCGGTGACGTCAGCCTTACCGCAACTTTACCCCCAGAAATATTCCTGGTACTCATTTCTGTTAGAGGCTGAGTCGACCCCAGGGCACTGTACGGCTGGAAGAACTAGGTCAATTGAAAAATGCATTTAGCTCGTCGCGAATCGAACCCGCGACCTTTCATTTTTTATCATAGTGCCTCAACTAAGTACGCTACCGCATGCCCCCCCCTTTAAACGATGTTAATGTTGGCGGGAAACGTGAAGTCACTCTGTTCTTCTCATCTTAACTTTTCACGCTTCAGTAATTTTTGTACCTCAAAGGATACCGGTGTTTACATAATCCAACCCCCCACCACACACACAAACACACAGAAAAAATTGTCTGCTCTCAAGCTGCAGGTGTCAGTGCGACTGATACTGGGCCCCACCTGAATAGCCTCCCCTGGTCTTTTGCTAGTCGCTACCNTATTATCCATTATAAGAAGTACGGATACAAAGATAATGCACAAAACAGACAGACATCAGCGAAGTAGATTCCAATAAATCGAAATCTGTTAGTAACGACGAAAAGAACAATTGGGAAGACTCGTGGTTTTAAATTTTAAACTAAGTGCAATGTAACAGCTACGTAAGTGCATATACCTGATGATGGCCGTTTGCGGCCGAAACATGTAGTGTAGAAGAGGGAAAGACAAAAGAACTACAAGAAATTGTTGCACTTGGGATGGTGTTTATGTCATATATCGTATAGAGTGCAACAGGATGCTTAAATATAATAATATAGTACGGATAAACTGACGTCTAAAATAAGAGATAAAACAACTCCGTCCAGTGTGACTGTCACACTGGACGGAGCTGTTTTATCTTTTATAATATTGTTAGTGTGACGGACCAGAATGAAATAAATCAAATGACGCCTAAAAGCTAACTTCTACCGCACAGAAGATATGTTGCATCTCCACTACAAGGAGCATTAGTGTATTATATTTTAGGAAACTAAACCGCCCTTTTTACTCCAAAAATCACATGAAACATGTGTAAATATATTCTGCGGAGTTTATTCAATGTTAAAGTGAGTAGCACATGCTTCAAACGGTTGCATGGCGAAAAGGAAGTAGATTGAGTTTAGTTTTGGAATGGTTTGTGGCAGTAAAGTTTAGGTGTAGAGATGCTCTCGCTCAGGGAGAATTCCCTTAATCGGAATTGCAGAGCTTAATAAAATTTAATTTTCGTGTTGCNCAATATAAATCAGTAGGAAAGAATCAGAAAGTTACACCGACCACATGAGACAAGACTCGGGGGGCGAAGTAACGTTTCAGCTGCTGTCGTGCAGGGGAGCAGGGAAGCAGGAGCGGAAATTGCGGCTTGTCGGAAGGAATTAGCAATTTCGCACGCACCGGTTTGCCTCCTGATATAGAGCATTTGCTTGCAGGTTGCGACTGTGCGTAGTGGCGGTGAATCATTTGGATTGCAACTCGTAGCATGTGTGTTCTGTGTAGCGAATGTCCATGCTTCCACGTGCTCCGATTTTAAAGTGAAATGTGCCGAGATCACATATGTAAAGGTTTCAAAATACAAGAGGCTTAATTTATGTCTATGGGTGCCAAATTTAGGATATTGCAGTATTGAATATGTATGGTGATCCTATTGACCTGTGAACTCTATTTTGTGTTCCTTGAGGAGCCCGGGGTAGCTCAGTACTGACTGCGCTATGGGCTAGACAACGGGACCGAATGAGTACGTAGGTTCTATCGCAGGGAGTAAAGCAGCCGAAGCGTGAAGATAGCCGCTCACCTCCACATAGTGTCACATAAAGATTACTTGGAGCCTACCTCCATTCCGCCCATACTTCATCGGCCGTGCTTAATTGCATACTGCGGCAACATCGCTTTGAACTCTTTGTTCCTTTTTAAGATATTCTGGAAAGTGGGATGTTATTTTCTGTGGTACTTACGTTCCAACCCCCGACTCGTGTTCTTGTTCGGCAGTGGCCTTGCTGCTTGTCTGTTTCGTTCCGTTGAGCTAGTGATGGTGCGTGCCCTGTTCCTTAGCCTGCGATCTATATTTAGGAACTTGTTCTAATTTTACGGTGAAACACGAATATGCCGTCCGTTAATAATGCATAGAAGAATGGTATTTTAGGCCTTGTACTTTCTCTTGAAATTGCAGAGAAATCTGATCTATGGATTAAGGTAACCCTGTAACAGGCCGTGGAGGCCCACAGGGTTATGATATGTTGAGGCTCCCACACTTTCTAGACAATCGGCTCACAGATGGTGGTGAGGCTGTTAGCCTTACGCGCCGGGCGCATTTTACCCATAGTAATATTCCTGGTACACATTTCTGTTAGAGGCTGAGTCGACCCCCAGGGCCATAATGCGGCTGGAAGTGTTAGGTAAACGGAAAAAGTCCAATGACCTCATCGGGATTTGAACCCGCGACTTTCCGGCTTGTAGCATAATGCCTCAACCAACTACGCTACCGCGTGTACCTGTTCTCTGGTTTGAACGCTTTAATATTTCTTCTCAGCTGCAGAACTGTGGAAACGAGGGCGTAGCCCACCTGGTTCATGTCGGAAGTTTCAGCCCGGAGAGTGGCTGTCGTGAGTGTTGTTTTTCGTAGCTTCTTTCAGGAAAATAGCGGCCACGGCCGCTTCCTTACGTGAGAACCAGAAGTCATCCTATTCTTCAGTGCCACAGCCTTTGGGCTACTTGAACGCCCTCAGCAAGCAATATTCGGGAGAGGTCGGAGGGGATCATGCGAGTGGGGTGGCGTTGTGACGACGTGACACGGGAATCTCGGATAGTGTCATGGTCATCTCTTTCAGGACTGCTCGTTGCACATCTGGTCTGCAGAGGGTGTGGTGCCCACCGCTCCTGATGGCTCGGACGTTCCGGGCATCCTGACTACGTCACGACCGCTTTCGGTGCATTGTTCACTAATCATTCCGGAGTTTGACGTGCCTAGCCTTAGCTACTGACTAAACTCCGTGGCTTTTAGTCCACAAGAGAACTATACCGAGCGAGCGACCGCCGCTTGTCAGCGAAGGTAGACCGCCTCTGTGGTCTAGTGGTCAGAGTTCCTGGCTACAGATCCAGAGGTACGGATTCGATTCCCGGCGCTACCAGATTTTCTAAGAAATAGTGCGACTGGAACGGGGTCTGCTCAGTCTCATGAGGATAATTGAGGGTCTACTTGAATGGAAAAGTAGCGGCTCCACCCTAAAAAATCGAGATTAACGGCCGTGGGGATCCGTTGCTCTGACCACAAGAGACCCTCTATCAACAAAAATGGGCACTTAGCTACAAACAGTGTCGTTAAATAAAAATAAATAAATAAATTGTAAAATTGTTCCTGTGCAGTGGAGGTACAGCCCCATTGTCCTTAAGGTTCTTCACGGTATGGAGGTGAGTGATCAGCTTCACGTTCCGGACACTTCAACCTGAGGAAAAGAATAAGGGGCTGGGTGGACCCGAGAGCAGCCGGTCTGGACACAGTAGAGGAAGGAAAAGCGAACGCCACTATACTAACTGAGCTATCTTGGATCTACTAAATTAAAACATAAACAAAAGAGACCCCCTAATGGTTTAGGTCCGAGCTGCTGGAAAGGCATTGCTGTTCCATTGCTGGAACGAGGCGCTAGCTCGCATCTCTCTGGGTTACGTCACAGATGACGTGTTAACTCGTTCAGTCTTCCGGCCATGTGAGCATTCATGAACTGAAGTTCACTGATTGCGTCATAGCTGAAAGACGTCACTTGCTTACGCAGCTGTTTCTAGATTTCCGCAGACATGAGGATGGAATTCATAGTCTACAGTGACGTGTTCATATTTTTAGCATCCAAATTCAAGTTGGTTTTAAAGCCCAGTGATTACTGTAGGTACCACCCACTTTTTTTTTCCTTGGCACTACAGCCCCAGTGGGCCTAGGCCTACATCCGTGAACTCCGTTCACTTCGATTTTTCTAGATCTTACACATACGGTAGGACTCCTTGGGCGAGTGATCAGCTCGTCGCAAGGCCTCTACCTGTAGACAAACACAGAAAAACGCACACAAACATCCATGCCCTGAGTGGGATTCGAACCCACGATCCCGGCTTCCGAGCGTGCGAAGACAGTGCATGCCTTAGACCGCTCGGCTACCGTGATCGGCGTACCACCAACTTTAGCATACTAAAACTCTGCATTCTTCCCACAGAGTGTATCTGTGTGTTCCATAAGGCTCTCACAGTAAACAGCGGCTGTTTCCGTAAACAACATTAACCGGCTGGGCTTTGTAACGGAGACATAATGCTTCCTGTGAGGTACGGACTGAATTCTGTATATATACTGCATTCTGCCCACAGAGTGTATCTGTGTGTTCCATAAGGCTCTCACAGTAAACAGCGGCTGTTTCCGTAAACAACATTAACCGGCTGGGCTTTGTAACGGAGACATAATGCTTCCTGTGAGGTACGGACTGAATTCTGTATATATACTGCATTCTGCCCACAGAGTGTATCTGTGTGTTCCGTGTGGTATGTAACGGAGGCATAATGTTTCCGGCTCTGAGGAATGGCCTCAAGTCAGTGCACCAATGCGATATCTCTTCCTTGCTGGAGCAGCTCATCATTGTATGTGTAGATAGCTTTCTGAGCGCCGTTATGTAGCGTTGGGTGGCTAATTGTCATGCACATGGAAGGAAGCAGATACTGAGAAGAAGCACGAAACACATCTAGGTACCGGGCAGGGTGACCGGGATTCTCGGTACCACGTAAACTAGTTTATAGCATTTAATTTAGACTGAGCAAGGTAAAGTGAAATGTCTTGTTGTGCTAGGAGAGGCACGGAATTTCCTCCCGCTTTTATGCAAATGCCAGAATGTTGACCGCTGAGCACACCAAACAGCATTAATCACAGGAGCAATGCCCGCACTCAGCACATCCGAGCGGCCCAGTTCCATAGCTCCTTCCTACTGGCGAAGCTGTTTAGGTTGCCCGAAGACGTAACCATTGTTCACAACAAGGACATGTGCAGGACAGAACTGTGAAGTTCTCACAACAGTGTAGCTCAATAGGAGTCCATTGACGTTTCGGAGAAACGTGTTGTCTCCATCCTCACGGACGAAATATAAGGCAAGCAAGCGAACAGCTAGAATCAAGCAGCCATCTTTTCTGCTCTGTTCTACTGTGCTATCCGCAGTTACTTCAGACGTGTACGCTACGTGTACGTCTTGTCTGTACGCGCGTCGCCAGCATGTCGACTCTTTCGCCCCCACATCCACTTCTTATGAAACACCCACAAGATTACTGAGGTACGAACTTGGTTCATCTTAGCGGCTGCCTCTTCACGTCGCGGCGTTTGCAGCGATTGTTTCTGGAATGGAGATATACTCGTATTGTGTTGCCTGAGAATGCAGTGTTTACACGTCATTCAGATAAACTTCGGGCTTCGAAGGAGATACGCGTCGGTGTACAGCGATGTCAGGAGAGGAGGCGAACCCGGGCAGTTCCATTTGTCATCGCCAAGCATGTCGAACACTTGCCAGCGAACAGACGTCGAGACGGCACACAGGAAGTAGGCGTACCAAGGCTTCCCACCGCGGCGCCCGGGTTCGATCCCGGGTCTGGTCAAGTGGGATTTGTGGTGGACAAAGTGGCGCTGGGGCAGGTTTTCTCCGAGTACTTCGGTTTCCCCTTACAATCTTCATTCCACCAAATTCTCCATCATCATAATCACCCGGGGCAGGCTACAATAGGCCAATCAGTGGCCGCCGTGCCGAGTGGACCCAGTTGGAATCCACCTCCCACTAAGTTAATTAAAAAAAACAGCACGGGAACAAAGTATTTTTATTACAAAACGTTTATTTGCAAGCAGAGTTGGCCAGTCAATTTACTCAACCTGTTTCAGTTGCCGAGTCCACACACACACACACACCGCGTTTCAGTTATCCAGTCCACACACACCCCGCGTTTCAGTTGTCCAGTCCACACACACACCCCGCGTTTCAGTTGTCCAGTCCACACACACCGCGTTTCAGCAGACATGCAGAATTCCTTGCTTCAACCTGCAGCAGTGTCGCCTGTAAACTCCTTCCCGGCCCCACTCAGTCACAAGGCGGTTCTACCCTCGGGAGCAAAGAGGCCTAGGAGTAAAGCTGACCACTCGCTTCCATCTCTTGGCGATGTTAAGAATGCATGGAACTTTCCTTCCACACCGCCAAATGTTCTCTTGGTACGGTGCCTAACCCTCTCTCTACATGCTGATATTTCGAGAGCGAAACCATTCTTTTGGTATTATTTTCACGGTAACAGAAATGTGTTTTCCCATTGTTAGGTTGAAGTATCGGAAGTTCCTGTAGTTAATTAATTAAGCACTACGCCATGAAGATATGTGGGGGAGTGAAGGTATAGCTCCACCATTCTTGATCTCGGCATTAGGTGGAAGTGTGTGGTCAGCTTCAAGCCCCGGACCTCCTGCCGGGCAAAGAGCCTCCGGCATCCATCGGACAGGAGGCTGAGTGCGCCCCAGAACCAGTCTGGTCACCGTGGAGAAGAGAAAATCTCTTTCCCTTGCCCAGCCCGTAGTCAGTCGCTATACTGGCTGAGCTTTCCCAGGGAATGAAATTTTAAATCCATCGTTCCGGATACGCTACATTATTTTCTTAAACACCCTGTGGATGCCGCTGAGGCACACTGCAATGGCGGTGACATGACTGCTAGCAAGTATGTCCGAAAGGGATTCGAGAGCGGCAGTAAATTGTATAGTTTCTTTGTAAAATCTGTCTAAAATGAAGACTAAATCGACAAGTTGTCTGTCCTTACGCGAGTTTCATCCCCAGCGTTAGCCAACGGACGTATAGTGAACTTGGCATTTGATTGTCACGCCGAAACATGTCAGAAGAACGTAATTCTTATTCTTTCTGGCGCGTTGGCCACGAAAGCTGCAGAAATGCGTCCACTAGAGTCTCCACGTCTTGCCTGTCCACTTGTAACAGCCAGAGAACCGCTCAGTTGATTTTCATGGAATCTGACATTGAGGTGAGGAAGATTTAAAATGTGTTAACACATTCCAGGTTTTGTCAAGATCTGTCAAGATAATGGGCTCTTTACTTGAGGACTCACGTGGTGAAGTCGCCCTGGGACGTTGAATCCTTCTCTGTGGATTGAAGTGCCTCACTGATTGTCGTGGCTGTATCGCTGCGAAGCCAGTAGAAAGACTTTCTCGGAAAGAAGACAGCGTCTCTCCTTATTTGTGATTCTCATTGTAGAGCGTGTAACTTGCATAAAACGGAAAGGGAAACAGAACGGAGATATTCCTTTTTGTGTTAGTTAGTTAGTTATTGGAGAGGGTGGGTTTCCCCATACACTTAGACCTGTATTGGTCCATTGTGCTTCCCTCTATGATTTCTACCAGTCTCTATATCCTACCGGTACTGGTTCTTACCATCAGTCCCGCCCAGCCAGCGAGACCGGCTCTACTAGCTGAGGGGTATCTATAATGCTTCCCCCATCTACCAGAGGTATTAGAGACTGCTGTTGGGCGGGAAACGTCCGTAATTTGGCTCAGTGACCTCCTTTGGAGATATGAGGTTCTTTTACGTGCCGTAAAGCTACGACACGGGACACACGGCTTAAAGTCCCTCCCGGAGGACTTGTTCCCTGAATTTTTCCGCCCTTAAATATTCGACGACCTCCGCCGGGTATTTGAACCCGTGTACTACGAGTCATGAGGTGGGAACGTTACCTCTAGACTACGGAGTCCGCTTTCCTCCTGTGTTGCTCTGAACATTGTCTGTCTCGTGCACCAGGAGGCACTGATTATCCTCGAAATGGAGATCTGTTTGAGACAGTTTTTGAACTAGGGTTGAAATGTTCATTTAATCAACGCAAACATTCGATTCCTTTGGCATCTTGACATTCCGTTTCGTGCCAGTGAAACAGATATACACAGGACTGGCTAATTCATGTAACTGAGGCCATAGGAAAGTGAATCGAATATTAAAATATCATTTCTTGTTTGAACATTTGCTTGGTCTCTGTTGCCTGAAGTTGTGGATTGTAGTCCCCCTGTGTTCTGTGTCAGCTCCCCCCACCGAGATGGTCCCCTGGACTTGCTTAATGAAGGGCCACGCAAGAAGACGTTTCGGTGAGCGAGTTATGCATCTGTGTATTCCTAGTCTCGAGACTAGATAGGTGGTAAGTTGTTAGCTTCACGCTCCGGCTGCTTTTTCCGCAGGACCAACTGTATACGAGGGTAGGTGGACCCTAGAGCACGTCTCTCAATGTGGAGAAGAGAAACAGTCTGTAATCAAACCCCTGTTCCCCAGTAGTTCAGCGCGTATCATAGTTACTATATTGACTGAGCTACACCGGCCATCACAGAACTTATGATTTTGCGAGTTTCCGATATTGCCTCCTTTTTGTCTTACTGTCGATGAGTCCACTGACGTAGTTTTGCGTGCACCTGATTGCTAGACAGCCCTTCGTGCGTCACGTTCTGACGTGCGGTATAAACGTAAGGCGTAGTTGTTGCAGGTGATTTGAGCGGCAGATGTTATTCTTCTGTTTCAATTTATTGGTTGTTCAGTTCGTTTGCTTTACATTCGACCAAGACGTCATTAAATTTTGAATAATGCTCGTCGCTGCTGACGTCATACTTGTCAGTTCTGTGGGCGTCCGTCCATCCGGACTCTCACATTCCATGACGGGAACTTTCTGTTGCTCCGTGCGACAAAACTTTATGCTCTTTCGGTTACATGAAGAGCTGAGAACTAGGAGGCATCCTCTTTACATATGCCAACATGTCGCTCAGACCGTTAAGAAGTTCCTCATCTTCTGCTGATCATGAACTTCACAGGCATATCTCGGAGATATTGCAGGTTCGGTTCCATATCACAGTAATAAAGCGAGTCCCATGTACTTTTTGGTTTCCCAATGCATATAAAAGTCATGTTTACACTAAACTATAGTCTATTAAGCGTGTAATAGAATTATGTCTGAAAACAATGTATATACCTTAATTAAAAATAGTTTACTGCTAAATAATGCTAACCGTCATATGAGCTTTCTGCTAGTCGTAATCTTTTTGCTGGTGGAGGGTCTTGCCTTGATGTTGGTATCCGCTGACTGAACAAGGTGGGGTTTGCTGAAGTTTCTGGTGGCTATTGGGTGTACCCCAGAGCCGGTCTGGACGACGTGGAGAACAAATTTTTTGACACTACCGGGACTAGCACTCAGACCCCTCGGTCGCCGAGCCCGTAGCCAGTCGCTATCCCGGCTCCTATTAATATTCAGGTAGAGAATGAAATGTTTCCAAATGTCCGGTCCGCCTTCACGAAAAGTGGGCGGCCTGAAGCAACTTGAAGAGGAATCTGACGATGCTCAGAGTGGCTCAAAATTCAATCATAGATAATAAATAACGAACTCAAATGATTTGCAATAAATGTTCCAATTGGTGCTCCTCAGCTCGCGTGTACTTCCCCAGCCAGTACAAGTAAGAAACTTCGTCACGGCCTTTATACGTGCTCTCACAGTCTTGCGCTGTCCTGCTCCTCATCTCCGCAATGTTCCTCAGGCTCTACATGTAAGCAACGGATTTCACGTGTCCCCAGAAAAAAATAATCGAGGGTTGTGAAAGTCGGGACGCGACTGACCACTCAAATTTACATCTGCGGCCAGTCCACATACTTGGGATTATCTCGACCAGCGAAAGGCTCCTAATGGAAACAGCGCAATCCTATTGTCACATGTAGTAGTGACTGAGAAGCACCATTGGATTGGCAATCGATTTACTGGATAACTACTAGTCGTACATACAAAGAATTATAATTGGAAAAATGACACATAAAGTACGTGTAAAATCTTCAACACTTCAATTCTAATATTCGTTTGTAGCCTCCAGAACTCTGCTATTGGATTCTGTCTGTCAGTTCGTCATCTTCGCAGCTCTTATAATCTTCTCTTGAACCGTCTAGAAGTGACAACTGCACTGCACTCCACACCAATCTCTCAATTGTCTTGAACTGTCCTCTCATCTCAACTGCTGAACTCCTGGAGTTAAGTCAGAGTCAATGTTATGTTACGACCGACGGTCAGTCGGCCAGTTTGTCTTGGAATTAAGCACCCATCTGTGGCTTAAGACCAGATCTTTATTAGTGTCAGACAGCTGCGGGCTTTTTTGATGTGGGGCGCTCTTTCTGACGAGAGGGCGGGTCTGTCATTTGCCAGAGCCACAGTCAGCAGCAATAAGTCTGTTGTCAGTATGTACAATTTACAACTTACATACTATTAAATGTATGTAAAAGAAAAAGTAAAGCTATTCCTGTACCAGGCCATGAAGGCCCATAGGGTTGTTAGACGTTGAGGGTGCCACATTATCTAGAAAATCGGCTCAAAGAGGGCGGAAAGGTTGTCAGCCTCAAGCGCCGGCCGCGCTTTACTCCCCAGGAAAATTATTGAATTAATTTCTGGTACTCATTTCTGTTAGAGGCTGAGTCGACCCCAGGGCCATAGTGCGGCTGGAAGGATTAGGTCAATTGAAGAAAATCCAATGACCTCATCCGGACTTGAACACGCTACCGCGTGCCCCCATTAGCTGTATGTATATACAACAAAGACAAGGCCTCTGTCAGTACATACTCGGTACAGTACATCATACCCTATCATAAGTAGCTCCTGCTACAACAGCAGTCTAGTCACTTGAGCGGTCCTATGTTTGACCGCCTCCAAGTTCAAGCCTCTTATATAATTCCTGGTGTCAGAGTCAAAGTCACATTGAGACTGATGGTCAGTCAGTCAGTAAGTCTTAGTGTCGAGCCCCTTCTGGTGCTGATGATAAGATATTTATTACTGTGTGACAGTTACGGTCTTGCTTTTGTGGGGCGCCCTCTCTGACGAGAGGATGGGTCTGTCTCTTGTATATGCTGCTGGTCCTTGCCAGCGCAGTCTTTCTAGGGTTCCAGTCCGTCGGGACTTGTAACACACTCAGCTGAAGGTTGTTTACAGATCCTTTGCCTACTGCTGGCCAAGAATTTTTCTTCGCGGGAACGCGTTTACTTAGCTGTTCCATAGCAACGGACATACATGTACAGTATTCCGGGAAAGTTAAAACATTCCGCAACTTCAGGCTCAGCTCTGCTTTGCCCTCAGCAGATAGTGATTACTGCATTTCCATATGTGACCTGGAAAGAAAAGAAAGCCATCCTGTGTTATCCGTCACTTCTGTGCCATAAGTGAGCTTCGGAACCGCTTTGAGGGCCATGTTCACGTGAAGTGTGCCCATATGAAGCAGCAGCCCACGGCGATATTCCTTTGACGACAGAGGTTTATAACCTTATCCCGCTACGTAACTTGGAAAACGTTCCAATCATCACACAGGCCGTCCTTAAGCACCCGGTTCATGTGCTGGTTACGGCGAACTGTAAAGCAGGAAACATAAGCTATGGGAATCCCAGATGCTCAGAGGGTTTCTGGACGGCTTAAATAATTAACTGACAGCACTTGCTCCAAATAGACCGCGGCCCATTCCATCCCAGCAGCCACGCGTCGGCTTCATGCATGTTTCAGTTACTGCTGCCTTCAGAAGAGGAAAGTCCAAGAGAGCGTGTGTACAGCGACCGAAGGAAAGCACAGCTATTGCTTTCTTGTTCTGAGTTTCCATTTCAGGGCTCGGCTGTTCAAGGCACAGTAGCATTCTTTACCTCTTTATAAGCCTGAACCTCAAGGTTTAAGTTGCTGGACCTCGGTTCCTAAACTCTGCGAGGAAATCGAAAAGAAAGAGACCACTTGCACAACCCATGCCTAGAAGAAAAGACTGTAGTATTAAAGTGGATCTTAAAGAAATAGGGTGGGATGTTGTGACTGGATTCATCTGGCTCAGGATATGGGGCTCTCATGAACATTTCAATGAACCCTACGGCTTCGATGCAATTCTGGGAACTTCTTCAGCAGCTAAGCAACTGCTGGCTTCTCGAGGAACCCTCAGCTCCGTGAGTTCAGTTCCTACGTCTACGTCACAACTGAGCAGTTTGGCTTAGTGATACGTTTCTAGACTCGGCCAGGACACAGCATATCTGATAGTTTTGTCGTGGTTTACGCAGTCCCTCCAGGCTAATACAGAAATAGTATCTGTTTTAGGCCTCGAACACCCTCTTCCAAATCCTTTCCAATTCATTAGTCACCAACCAAACAATTCGACGCTATATAATCCGAGATCCTAGCAGCTTCGTAAAGTAAATGACAACCTACGTCATAGAAAAGAGACTGCAGATCAGCCGGTTGATTGTGTGTAAGAAAACCGCAGCTGTTTATTGTGAGAATCACACGGAACACAGAACACATTGTGTGTGTAGGCGGTGCGTATACACCAGCCACCTCAATGGTATAAAGGGTTAAATTGATAGCATTGTTCGAATTCAGTAGCAACATGTCTGCAGCAGCATTCCCCCCCCCAGCGGCGCAACCCCTTCCCCCCTCGCTCTGATCCGGCCAGACCGAATTCCCGGCTCCGAAGCTAGCTTAGTGAGACCGTGGGGCAGGCAGCGCCGGTTAGTTCTGTCGATGAGTCGCGACGCCTGTGACGTCTCTCCAGACGCATCACCACAATCATCATTGTGCATCATTGTGTATCGCCACATTCTCAGTAAGAAGACAGGCTGTGGCTTTGTTTTGTAAGTGTTTAAATCAGTGACTCGAAGTGAGTGCAAGAAACCGCGTGCTGGAACGTTGCGGAATGTCGTCACGACAAATCGCATAGAGGCCTGAGTTTGCGATTGTGAGATTGCTTTGGAATGCAAAGCGCCCAAAACTTGCAAAGTTGACGTTCGTATGCTAAGATTTTGTTGTTCCCAAAATATACATACTGACTGCTTTAACAGAGCCATGTTTCAGAAGCTGGTAACTTTCGGGTCCCGTATACTGGAGGTGCTCGATTCGAATCTCGGCTAAGCAGATTAAGGTTTCTCTGCGGTTTCATCAGCACCTCCAGACGAATTTCGGGGTTGTACCTTGATAGGCAAAGTTCACTCCCTTCCAGATCCTTCCAAATTGTGTCATGTGTCACTCTCCCTGCCGTAACCGAGTCATGAAGAAGAAAGACACATTGAAAGCGATAGTTGCGGATGGGTGTACACAGTTCAAAAGCAGAGCACGTTGCTTGATATGCGGAAGTCCCTTGTACTGCGACCACTTCTGGCCTGTTGTACCAGCCCCAGATGATAGGTGAGGGTGATTGTGGAGCAATTGCTGGAATGAAGATTGGCAGGGGAAACCGAAGTACTCGGAGAAAACCTGCCCCAGCGCCACTTTGTCCACCACAAATCCCACTTGACTAGAACCGGGATCGAAACCGGGCCACCGCCGTGGGAAGCCAGCGACTAATCGCTTGAGCTATGGCGCGGGCCTACATGCAGGGTGTAAGTTAGAGGATTACTGAATTCTGTGATGTGGTGCTGCACCCACTTCACCCCCAGGAGGAAGGCAGTAGCCTGTTGCTGTGTAACAGATTACATGGCGTCAGTGCCCAGAAGGCAGTAATCTCAATATTCACCTCCGTTAGAACTCCACATTTATAAGACGAAGAGGCAAGAGGAACCCAACCCGTGCTTGTACAGAGCGATCCACGTCCTATAGGCCTGTGTTGTTTGGTTGTCGAAGTATGGCCAGAAGTGACGCAGTTATTCAGGACGAAGGAAAACACTTCCAGCATCTTTTACGAACGAGCACTCGTTTGTGTTTTACGTTCGCTGCATCATATCTCATAAAGCGCATTTTTTGGATACGGTTTCAGGCGTTTACTCACTTCCCACAATGCACAGTGCACATACCATACACAAACTTTATATTCTTTATGCACATTTTCAGAGCGTTGTAGCGCATGCTCAGGAGCCACACTGGCCAGGATAGACAGGGCAGATCCATCCATGGGCAAGTGTGAACGTAAATCGAGCTGTCCTCAAGNAAGTGGCCGCAGTACAAGAGACTTAGTCGTACCCCACTAGCAACAATAATAATAATAATAATAATAATAATAATAATAATAATAACAATAATAATAATAATAATAATAATACCAGTAACTGAGTACCGGCAAATGCTCAGTATTTATTAATAATCGACGCTATAGGGTTTCAACACTGACAGCGTCGTTAAATAGTCAACTTAGGAACAAAGCCAGTTTAATTGTTGTACGCGGCTTACCTTATGAGTTACACATCCGCAGGCAAAGTTATGGCTGCAACTGGATAAATTAAAATAAAAATTGAACAGTTCTTGTGCCGTTCGTACGTCAGGCGTTCGTATGTCCTGGACCAAATGTATAGGCCTGCTTTACATTCCACAATCGTTGCTCGGCAACGGCTAGAAGATTGCGCAAGATAAACTGGGAAACTTCCGCCGATGTTACGAGAGTATGATCAGTGTTCGGCGACCTTCATAGGGCTGGGAGAGAGAGTGGTCGTTGCCTATTTGAAGCAACTGCCCTGTCCTGGATTTATGGTTCACAGCTGTTCCAGAATCGTTGTGCTTGATGGTAGTGGATTAGGCCCGCTTAATATTCAGAGGGAAGTCTGTCAAACCTCATCGCCTTCCTTCCGGTCTGTCATAACCATTTCCTGTCCATTTTATTTGTCCCAGACATAAAGAGGTATGTACCTGTAGTGGGAGGCTGACGATTAACGCCATATATCAGCAGTGAGGGTAACTACGTCCTCTGTGAACGCGTGATAGTCAATCCGAAAAGGGTCACCTAATATGCGATTATATAAAGACTGATCTGTATTATTTAATCGTGTGCTACATTTCAAGGCCTACCCCCGCCTGGACATAGTGAGGAAAGCGGCACAGACATCCGTCAGGACAAGACTCAGAATTTAAAATATTCGTATGACCACCAGAAGTGATCTAGGCATGGGTGAAGAAACACAGTTCGGCTGTACTTACGCCGCAGTTATGGGTGATTGATTTGTCGATATACAGCCCCCTGAAGTACAGCGGTAATTATATGTACCGCCTGTTTTGGTATTCAGAAGCACTGCGTTCTGCGTATATGTCCTGTGATTCTCAGAGCGAGAGGTTGCTTCCCTCAGCAGCCTCAAAAGGCCGGTGTATGTAGGGGAGATGAGGAAGTGAATCCAATGAACTGAAGTTCTTAAATGGAAATACTGGGGCAAATGCCTTTTGGCAGTGCCTACAGTTGCTTGTTTAGCGTGCAGCCAGCGAGAATAACATTTTGAGTGAACAGTAATCACGTAGAACATCTGACGTAACATGTGATAACCTTTGTTGTCTACAAGAAGTTTATGTTGATGTCTCGTCGCCAGAGTGCAGGGCAAAGTCTTCGTACGAAGATAACTGATATATCCTTCAAAATTATAGCGGAATGAAGCTCCAAGCCACATTCTGCCATTATATTCAGAATCTGTTTTCTTACCGTCTCCTGCATACGAACCTGCAGATTCCAATATCGAAACCGCAGTATTACCTCTTGTTTTGTACCGGCGTGAAATTTGGTCTCTCATTTTGAGCGGGGAGAGGAACTGAGTGGAACAGTTGGATTTGAGATTCTGACTGAAGGAAGATGTGACACCGTGTAGATGGGTAGAGAATTTCACCGACTTTTCGGAGTATGCAGCCGTCGTTTTCAGTGTCGAAGTGTGCAGGACGATGAACTGGTTATGCAGGCTGCAAGAAACGAGAGCAGGAAAGAACCCGGTCCAATCCAGCAAAAGCAGCGAATAGGCAGACGGATTATTGTTACAGGAGGCTAGTGGAAATGTGACAGAAGACGGCCGGCCCTACAGACATTAACTGGGAAGTGAAAAGTTATCCCTTTTCCAGAGGGACGGACATAGAAATGTCGCCTCACGACCTGTTCGAGGAGAACCACCCTGGCTTTGGCCCTCCACGCCGATATCAGAACTCACCATCTTGACAGCAAACTATTGTCTTATCCCCTAGAGGAGTGCGCAAGAGTTGTTGCCTGCTTATGCGATTTGTTAATCTATTGAAATGCGCTTGAAGAAACTGCTGCATTGTCTGCTGGCACTGCCCGCTCTCGGAGCACGAGCCGTCGTTGAAGCCCCGCTGTTTCGGTTTGGTGTTACTTGTCAGGCAGAAAGCGGATAATGATCAACACTGACAGGTGTCCGACACATTCGTAGTTCGGTAAATCGATGGACGCCGTGGGCCCATTAGAATAATGAAGTCAAGTTTATCTATAAAGCGTGATGGCTGCGTGTACAGTACAAGACGTTCCTCCCGGATGCCTAACTCCTCACCCACAATAACACTGCTACAGCCTCTTCAGTAAACCAGTTGCCAGTTCGCACGGTGCCAGTGCTGGCCTGTAAGGTGACGAACATCCGCGCGGTATAACAAGATGATCCATATCGCATTGCTGTAATTGCTGTATCCAGTTATACTACCTTCTGGTTTCCGGAGTTTGTATGTCTTCAGTGGCACACGAAGAAGCTAAGCATAGGCAGCCTTTCTTGGTGCGCGGTCTTCTGCCTGGAATAGGTGTAATAATGTAACTCTCCCACCTCCACTGCGAACCTAATAGGGAACACCCAAACACATTATTAAATTCGCTCCCTATTTTTTCCAGTATACGTGCATACGGTCACCACGGCTGTTAAAGCGATGTTCAAATTTTGCGGTAGGGTTTTTAGGTGAAATTTGAACCCACATTACCCGTCTCTTTTGTAATACATGAGTACATTTATATTTGTTAATTTGAGTGTCATTCCTTCTCTATTATGTTCAGTGATGTTGGCATGGAAAAAAACAAAATATCCCGGGTGGAGAACGGGTATTCCACTTGTGTTTACTGGTCCCGTTCGTCTGCAAAGTTCGTGTGACAGCTTCCTCTATACACACGGAACTCTCAACTCCTTTCACTCTTACTGGGACATATGTTCATACACTCTACACAAAAGCATTCTGATATATGGCTCTGTATTTATCTGTCGCGTACGTGTTGCAGTTAGAGGAACCAAAATCTCTCAGGTTTTGTTGCATTTGATGTTCTTACGGCTGTGATTATGAAGTCTACAGTCATCTGGGATGTAACACCTTGTAGTTTTGGAGAACTCGACGTTTCGGAGGAACACATCTTCATCATCAGGGTCGAAGAATAAGCGAAACAGGGAACCAGCCGAAGCTGTCGGCAAGCTGAGCTGAGCTTCTGCTGTTTTTTTTTACTTAGCCTGCACTTCAACCCTGAAGATGGAGGCGACATGTTCCTCTGAAACGTCGGGCTGTCGCCGAACTACATGGTGTTACAACACAGAAGACCGTATTGTTCTCGGTATGTTTGTATTTTGTACTTATAAATAGTTTTCACGTAAAAAGAGAAACAAGGATGAATCCTGTGCATTTCCCTTTCAGAAGAAACTGCCGGTTAACAAGTGAGGACGAAACACGAATATTTCTTTCACTTACATTTCTGTCGAATGATGCGTCAAGAAGTGACGTACGCATTGCACCGGAACATTACGTGACGCTACGTGGACATCATGAAGTTCGATTCGGTGTATCCGACGGAGAAGCGGAAGAGCCTTTGTGGAGAGAACCACGTGTGTTGGTAGGTTGTTGCGTAGTGATGTGATCCTCTTTCCTTGGAGTTGGGTCAGACTGAGTGCATTTGGTGCGTCACCCAATGTTTGGCCTATTATACCGACCCCTGATTATAGATGATGAAGATGATGAATGTGGAGCAGTCGGTTGAATGAGAATTGTCCTCGATCTCTGTCTGTTCTGTTGTGTGTGGCTAGAGACGTAACGCTATTACCTTGGGTTAAGTGTCTGAAAGAGTTTGCAGCGCCCGCGAAATCCTGCAGTGGCCGAAAGCAGGATGCGCTGTGAAGGGGTGTATGAACCAAACATATGGTGACGCAGTTTGTATTAAGTCTACGTTTGAAGATATAAGGCAGTCTATTGTTGCGTAATACATTGACACTGGAGCCGCTGCTGTGCCACCAGGCCTTCTTGCACTGCGGTTAAAAAACCGCCTGAAAGTAAGAACACTTTACGTACATTTGAATTCTCCCTTAGAATGTCCAGATGCCATTCCCCCCCCCAGTAATTTCCGTGTCTTGAAAGGAACATGTGTCAAGTGTGTATGGCTCCGTGACTAACAATAACGGGTTCTGGTTTGGATTTATTGACAGCTGCTCTTACAATCTCTCTTAATCACAATCAATCTTCAGCCGAACCCTTCTTTCTTGAATGCCGAGAACTCGTTCCAGTGTCTCTCTGGGCTGCGACTGACTTTCTGACTGACTACTCCAAGTCCAAGTCACATTGCGACTTATAAGAAAGTTACTGTCCTGTCCATTTGGGGCGCCCTCTCTGACGAGAGGTCGGGACTGATACTCTCTTGGAATTCCTAGATATATAGCATCGGGACAGACCCAACGGAAAGCACCGTCTCTCAACAAATCGTAGGCGTGTTTACCGCCCCGTTGCCTAGAAATGGACGTCCTATTGTTCCACGCCACTCTTCCGCGTAAATGTATTTATAGACCCGTTAGTTAGCAATGGGTATGTGCGTCACAATATACGCAAGAACATGTTAAACAAAGGACAGTTGACACGAGATGCTTTGTTTTAGGGCTTGTTCGCTCGGTACCAGCACAGAGCGGCTATTTCATTGTGACTCTCGCTCGGCGTGCGCGGGTGGAGAATTGGGGGGGGGTCGGATGAGAAGTCGATACAGGAAGATGGAGTACGGATAGTGACATCTGTTACGCAATAATGATCGTTGTATAACAGGATCTTTGTTGTGCCATTCGGTTTATATGCTTGAGAGTCGGGTGTCAGCAGACTGACTGTGAGACTGGTTTCCTGCTCAGTGGAGCCCTGATCGACCTCCTGCATGTGAGACAGTTGTGCTTCTGCTTCATCGCCAGATTGATCGCCACAGTTCTGAATAAACAATGCTAGACCGGATCGTCACGCGATGGCCCCTTGTGGGGTCAGCTATTTGTGGCGACTTCCATGCACGGAGTAGCAAACTGTTCGCAGCTACCTAGCAGTGCCTGCTTTGAGGTTAACTGTTTTCCCTTGGTTTGTAAATGCTTTTGGACGTTTATCAGTTCAGTCTCTTTAACAGCCTGCTGTTTTTTTTTAATATTATTTCTGTAGGCCTGTATAAAGGTTTACCGCAATTTCGAGGTAGTGTCTGAGGAGAAGCGCGGTTCAGGTTCCGCGAGTTTCCAGTTCTGTGTGATTTTGTGGTCGGCCGTCCGCTCGTCTATGCACGTGTCAGTAACTGAGGGGATTTCACTCGCATGCAGTTTCCGTATAAAACTGCATGCGCCCTCTCAGGGTGTGAGGCAACCACGGGAGACATGAGAGGTGCATACAGAGTTTTTGGGTGCAAAACTTGAAGGGAATAGGAACACTTGAAGGAACTACGCGTAGATTGGAGGACAATATTAAAATGTATCTTAAAGGAATACGTAGGAGAGGCGAAGGCTGTGGTTTTCGGATAAAGATGGAATCCAACAGCGGGCCCGTGCGGACAGGTTCCGAAAAATGGGGTGATTTTTCGAGCAGCTAAATGAGTGTTAGCTTTCCAAGAAGGATTTCGCTCTGTGACGTCAATTACTTCGTTGATTACAGAATCTCTTATAAGACGCTTATGGCTGGACGTGAAAGTTGAAATTAAACTAGGTTAGACGTTTCGCCGTTTGGAGGCAGCAGGTTCATCCGAAACGATGGTACCCATCTGCCAAGTAAAGACGTCGCGTCACGCAAGGCAGCAGCCTTCATCAGGCCACTGGAAGGCGCCCGATGCATCTGATTAAGTGCCCAGGGTAGCCTTCTGATTGTAAACACTGTCTGGATCCCGGACTCAGTCCCTCTTCGGGAATGTAACCCTGGCCCCTGAGCTCCAAGCCAGTCACTCATTTCAGTCCTAAGAGGAACGAGTTGACGTTACAAAGTTTAGTATCGGCACACGCGATGGTCCAGTTATTGGCAAAGTATAAGTCAGCTAGTCACAAGTTTACTGCATCAGCTTCAAGAGACTCGGTGTAACGATATGCACCACTCTGCATTTTGCCCACATAGCGTCTTCGCGTGTTTCGGCTCAGAGTAAACAGTGACCATTTCCCTAAGCACGTCTTTGTAATAGACACGCAGTGTGTTTACTATGAAACTGAGCTTTCAGATATTATTTAGTCGAATTTCAGTCTTGAAAAATTTAATGGCCGGATCCTGGTTCGAAACACGAGGAAGCTGGGATTTGCCGCGTCTTTCCTCACAGATTGATTTTCTTCCTCGTGTTGTCCACATGCATATGAAGTAGTAGACCAGCCTTACCAGTAAGGCTGAAAGCGGACCTTCACGTCGGTGTCTCGGAGTTTCCTGAGAATCGGCTGATTCGTCCTAGATGAGTGAGTGCGCAAAGAAACCGCCCTCAGGGATGTGTCCTATCAGTAACCAGTGTGTGTTCACGTACTTGGTTGAGCGCTGCAAGTACATAATGTGGCATGTCTGCTGCAAGCCAGAATTGTGAAGCCAACAGAGAAAGCCGTTGCTAGGCTGTGACTCGGTAGCCGTTACGTGATAACCACAAGGGACACGCACGCAACAATAGCTGCTGGAACAGCCGTAAAGTAACACTGACTTTGACCCCTAGATTAGAAACCTTTCACGATAAGTATGCCTTATATTTCCGTGTGTGAGGACTCAGGATCCACATGCATGCGCGCACAGAAACTTGTTCGGTAAGTTAGCGATACTGATGAAACTTGTCTACACCAAGCAGATGCAATGGAACTACTAAACGGAGATTTTTCTTAGATTTCACTAAGTTCAGTTATTGAACTACGTGTAAAATATGTAAAGCTATTAATGTAAGAGGCCGTGGAGGCCCATAGGGTTGTGAGAAGTCGAGGCTCCCATATTTTTTTTTAGACAGTCGATTCACAGATAGCAGCGAGGTTGTCAGCCTTAAGCGCCGGCCGCCATTTACCCCTAGGAAGATCCTGGTGCTCATTTCAGCCTCCAGGCTGAGTCGACCACAAGGACATAGTGAGGCTGAAGCGATTAGATAAAAGGTAAAATTATCCCTCTAAGAGGCCGTGGAGGCCCATAGGGTTGTGAGACGTCGAGGAAGGATTAGGTAAATTGAAAAACCCAGTGACCTCGTCGGAAATAGAACTGTCTGCCTTCCATCTTGTAGCAGAGTACCTCAGCCAACTACGCTGCTGCGTGTCACCGCTATTGAACCAAACAACGTACATACACACAAGCTTTTATTGATCTTGAATCTGAGGTTCTCACAGCAGTGGCTACGAGGGGTACTGTCTTTTGGGATGTGAAGCCATATTATCTTGCATTTCACCGACGTTTCAGAGGAACGTTGGTGAACTTCTACTGAGCTACGTGGCGTCATATCCCATAACACAGTTAAGTACTACTCAGTTTAAAGCAAAATTGGCGCGCACGGTCCTCATGTTTCATTTGGTGTTAGAAGTGATAACTTGCAACTGGGACCTCACCCTGCTGTACCCTTCGTACGCTCTTACATTGGTGTCCCTCTGCCCCACACAGGCCCAGTGACGCTGCAGTCGAAGAGAGTGTGGGTCTGAGGTGCCCTGCGCCCATATCGCGTCTGCGGGTGGAGAAGATTGAAGGAGGCTTGATGGTTGCTGGAGTCGTGGTGGCCGCGAACTGCCAGGTGGCACTTCCGGCATTCGGTTTCCTCTTCATGCTGGTGGGAGCCGTCCTCACGGCAGCGTCGTACCGGGGACCCGGACGAGATGAGGGGCCGGACCACTACGCTGCCAGGGTCGCTTTCACCGGCAACTCGCGGGTGTTGGGTCCTGCCTGCATCGTTGTGGGTGTCGTCATGCTCGCGGCAGGCGTCGGCCTATGTCTGCTCACTCGGCGGGCCCGCAGAAGAGAGAGGAGAGTTGGGTTCCACTGCCCACTGCATGGAGACTTCTACCCTCTGAGCCCCGTCACGGGGTCCAGGTCAATTGGTGAGTTGGTTAACGGACCTAGCTGCTCTGAGCGCTCAGTTAATCCCTAACATCCACAAGCTGTGCACTTTGCACTTTGTTTACAAGTTTTATTTGAGTCTCAGAATAAAGAGCGTTTATTTCCCTGCACATGAGAATTGGTAACTAGCATATTGTGCAGCGTGCTTGTGACGTATCGCATTTTCTTCTCAAAACAAGGCGTCGTCATTATCCTAATAGTGTAGTGTGCCTTCTCTGCGGTGGGAACTGAATTTTAAATATTTTCCAGGCGTAGTTAAGGTTTCATTGTGACGACTTACCGAAATCACGTGACATCTACGGGCAGAATTCACGAGCGCAAGTGTTCCTGATGCACTGGACGGAAGAAAAATGAGAGATATTAATCTACATGGAGCTCCATGTCGATATCGAACCGTGTTACCTGTTTAAGGCTGTTTAATTTGCTCACACGCCTAACTAAATTCAAGCTTAAACATCATGGACTCAACGATGTGGGTAGCCGAACGCTTGCTTACAGACTCATACATAAGCCCTTTAGGGGCATTTTTACGGACCGGTCTTTCTATTCAGGATAGAAGATACCCATAGATATAATTTTAATTTTTTGTGTTAATACTTTGTATAATTCCTCCTTTCTCAATTTCGATTTCTCTTTTCCGAAAAAGTGCAGGGAGGGGGAAGGCGTGCACTGCCTGCCAGCTCCAGAGCTAAATATTGTCTTTCCTTGTACATATTATAATTATCGTACGTAGACCTAAATTACAGTGGCGCGTTGTCCTGTATTTAAATTTCTGTAAACAATACTCTATGAGCCTTCATTTGTGCGTACAGGTCTGTCACGGATATTCACTTGTTTTGTGTGTTCGTAATAATCAAGTCCAAATTTTCTACAATGGACGAAGTTTTCATCACTTCGGAATAAACAACAGCCACTCTATGCTACCAGTGATGTAGAGAAACATAAAATTAATATCGGTATCATATTATTTTTTTACACACCGTATCAATTTATCGATATTATTATTATTATTATTATTATTATTATTATTAGTGGGGTGAGACTGAGTCCACCTGTTACTGCGGCCAATAATGGCCTATTGGACGAGCCCCAGATGATAAATGATGATGATGTGGAGCATTTGAGTGGAATGGAGATTGGCAGGGGAAACCGAAGTACTCAAGAGTTCCACTTTGTCGACCACAGATCCCACATGACCAGACCCGGGCTCGAACCCAGGCCACCGCAGTGGGAAGCCAGCGACTAAGGCCTCTATCGGTATGAAGTGACATCTTTAGTTCGCGCAAGAACTATTTGCTCACTGCGTACGTTAAGATAGAAAGAAGTCAATAATCCGGCTGTTGTGAATAATAACAGTTGCATAAAACCATTGTTTGGCAGTTACACATTTATTATTATTATTATTATTATTATTATTATGGAGGGGGTGGGTCTCCCCGTGCACTTAGACCAGTTATTGGTCCATTGTGCGCCCCCCTTTAATTTCTACTGTCCTCATACCCTACCGGTAGACGGTGTTGTCAGCCCCGTTGAGCCAACGAGGTCGGCCCTCGGTACCTCGATACTTCCCCCCTCTACCAGAGGCATTGGAAACTACTTGGGCGGGAAAGTTTTTAACTAATAATTTTGCTCAGAGGTCTCCTATAGACATGAGTTTCTTTTACGTGCCGTAAATCTACGACACGGGACCCACGGCTTAAAGTCCCTTCCGGAGGACTTGTTCCTCGAATTTTTCCGCCCTTAAAATACCTTGAGTCATGAGGTGGGAACGTTACCCCTAGACTACGGAGGCCGCTTTGGCAGTTACACATAGTCGTCAACTTATTACTACTGCAGAAATATATACATCTCAACTCCTGTACTTCGCCCCCCCTCCATTATCTTCACTGAAATAAGCTTTTTATAAATTGCGAGATAGAAACCCGTGTCCGTTGTCAGAGAAGTATGCGTTTCCCGTGGTCTCGATGGTACCGCTGTGTGCACCTGCTCGTTTTTATTTGTGGACTATATGCTGTAGCTTCTGATGGTAACAAGGCTGGTGAAGAGTGAATTGGAACGGATTTGGAAGGAAGCGATCGTGGCCTAATCGATGTATTGTCCTAGTATTTGCATGAAGGGACTGAGGAAAACTAGGAAAATTCTAATTCAGAATAGCTAGTGTCCCGGCCAAGCATCGAACTGGTGGCCGGTGTTCTCATTTGTCTTCATGTTACGAAGCGAGAGGGTTCTTCCCGGTTCAAACTGCCGTAGGCTCTCACTTAAATTAATTCCATTTGCTATTTCGGCCGTCTCTAAATAAGGAAATTAAAAATACTAGTACAGACCACGTGCGGGATGGAAGTTCGCCAGAATTCTTTGGCTCGCATATCGGCAGCGTACTCTCTGCCCTGGGTCTCCCAGAGGCGTCGAGGCCTGCAAGTCGCCAAGGGAGAAATGTTACTGATGGGCAAAGTGTTTAAAAATAGAACTAACCGCTTTCTGCCTCCTCGAATTCCGGTTTCGACTCTCATAGTGCGCTTGGGAGCGGCGACGTTTTTGTTCCCATTGGCCCTTGTTTAATATTCTTTCATACTGTTTCAACTAGAATTATTTTTAATTCTGGTTGAGTATTGGGAACATGTTTCTGGGTCGAGGGGGGGAGGGTAAAGCAGTTGGAGCATGAATCTGACTTCTTAATCTCCATCTCGTGTGCCTTACTTTTTTCAACTTTGGCACTGAACATGAATGTAAAAAGTTAAAGTTATCCCTGAACTTAATTAATTTTGCATTATGCCATGAAGACGTAATGGAGGAGTGGAGATATACGAGGGGGGACCCAAAAATAACCGGAATTTATTTTTGTTATTTTTTATTTTTGCATTTTTATTGAACTGTATATTAGTTCCCTTCAGAGTATTGTCCATGTGCATTAATGCACTTGTCCCAACGCTTTTGCCACTGCTCAAAACAGTGCTGGAATTCTTGAGGCTGGATACTGTTCAAAGCCTTTAGCGTGTTTTCTTTGACTTCATCCACATCACGGAATCGCTTTCCTTTCAGACTTCTCTTCATCCGTGGAAACACAGAAAAGTCCGACGGAGCCAGGTCGGGTGAGTAAGGTGGATGAGGCACAATCACCGTGTTGTTGCTTGTCAAAAACT
>NW_019721002.1:2419140-2439768 GCF_002891405.2 Cryptotermes secundus | reverse complement strand
ATCTCACTAATCGCCAAAGGGTTGAAACAGGAACGCACACAACAGAGCACCACAGACAAACCACTTAACTCAGACTGACGCCAGCTCACTAACAGTCGCGGGAGACCCCCAGCTAACACCACCTAGCAGCACAACTCGTAACTACAAAGCATGCTCGTGCAACAGGTCGGTTCCGGTTATTTTTGGGTCCCCCTTCGTAGCTCCACCGTTTTGGACCTCGGCACTAGATGGAGGTGAGCGGTGAGCTTCACACTCCTTCCACTTTACCGTGGGGGATAAAATGCCTGGTACCCATCTGATAGGAGGCTGTGTGGGCCCCAGAGCCGGTCTGTGTGTCATGAAGAAGGGAAAAAGTCTATTGACCCTGCTGGGAATCAAACCATGATTCCTCAGTCGCACGCCCAGTAGCCTACTCGCTATACTGACTGAGCTATCAAGGCACAAGAAATGGTATTTTGATAGTCACTTTTGGTGTATAAGATATACTTGCAGTGTCTTAATGACATTTCATGATATTTAATAACATTTTAAAGTATCAAAGTTACATTTTCAGTGAAGAAAAAAATATTTTTAGTGTCTTTTATATCATTGTTGCATTGTTGACGGTGTACTTGAATAATAAGAATGATACATGGTGTCTCCTATGTGAGAAGTTGAGTCAGGATAGTGGGTGTTCACTGAGATTCGAAATGCCTGCATCCAAATCAGAAAGTCAGAGAAACTGGCAGAGAAGTTCACTCAGGATAGTGGGTGTTTGCTGAGATTCGAAATGCCTGCTTCCCAATCAGAAAGTCAGAGAAACTGGCAGAGAAGTCCACTCAGGATAGTGGGTGTTCACTGAGATTCGAAATGCCTGCATCCAAATCAGAAAGTCAGAGAAACTGGCAGAGAAGTCCACTCAGGATAGTGGGTGTTCACTGAGATTCGAAATGCCTGTGTCCCAATCAGAAAGTCAGAAAAACTGGCAGAGAAGTTCAGTCAGGATAATGGGTGTTTGCTGAGATTCGAAATACCTGCATCCCAATCAGAAAGTCAGAGAAACTGGCAGAGAAGTTCAGTCAGTCATGGCTACACCCCAGTCAGAGTGGTTGAGATGAGGAGCTGTGGATGAGAAAGCATGGAACTGTACACCCATCCGCCCATACATCTTCATGACACGGTGCTTAACTGAGCCCAGTGTGAACTTTTGCCCTGTTACAGATGCAGCTTCAATCAATGTTTCTTTTCAGGTTTGAGTGGGACACCTGTGTCACAGTGGGCGCTCTGCTGGAGACGAGGAGGTAACGCTAAACCGGGTACATTTGGGGGCCCACCACAGTGCCCCCACAGCACTTTGTCCAGCACAAGGAGTTCTGTGAGCAGCACGCCTGCTTCCCCTTGCCCCACACCCCTGCCATTCCTTGTCACATCAGGGTCTGTCAGGTGAGCACGTCTTCATGATGGAAGTGAAGTGAACAGTTGGTGTTGAGCATGTTGATGGTAGGGCTCAGTGAGTTTCCCACCTGTAATAAACTGCACTTATCAAGAACAGCCTTGTATATGAACTAGCATAAGGGCCATTTAAACAAATTCTCTCCAAAGCGCCTAAGATCACTCTCCCGAAAAGTTTAGGGGGCAGTCTATATTGAACTTGATACAGTAGCAGAACACATTAGGCAGTGCTGCTGTGTAAAAGAGCTTCCATATGACAAAGGTGGACAGTGCGATAGTGACTCATTCTTGCCTTCCACTGCTACCACGTTCTGTTTGTATTTGTTAGCATATGCTGACAGAATAGGGACAGTCAGCCTTTTATATAGTATATAAGGAAGCCTGATGCTTGGTATTCTGTCATAACATGTGTTAACAAATTGGAGCACCAGCAGGAAGCAGCAGTGGAACGTATGCTTGTGTTGGTGCTGCAGTTTGAAGTATATCACTAGATAGTAGTACCATGTAATGCATATTGTTATTCTGCCATGCTCATTATCTCAGTATAAATGTAGCTGACCCTCCACAGTGATTACATTTCATAGAGTGTATACTCAGTGTTCTTCAAGGGCTAAAATCTTCGGATCACAGTGAAGTATGTAAGTACAGTGTGACAAAATATGATATTGGTCACAGCAGTAGTTTCCTGTTGAAATTTCACTGGGCTTTATGTTATCTTAACAGTACATTCTCCATGAGTAAATGCACATAAATCTCACTACAGCCCTTAGTTTGTCCACTCATGATGCAAAAGAGAGGTTATCACTTCTCTCCTAGGACAACAGCACAGTTTTATATTTCAGTCTGTCTGATATTGATGAGCACACAATGATATGTCATAATATTATATTCCAGCATCCTGTTTCTTTGATGTATCACTTGTTCACTCATTTCCATCTCTAATGCAACCCAAAATCGTTCACAGTCTCTCGTTTATTTTAAAATGTCATTAAAATCACATTCAATTGCAACACATTTTGGCCTTGCAAACCCACCTTTAGGCAATTGTTCTGCACTGCACTAGTTCATATGTCAGTGCATCCCATGCTATTGCTACAGCCAACTAACAAGAACTACACATGAAAGGGGCACAACATGGGCGCTATAAAATGAAAATAATGTCGACCAAAGTTAGATTGTTCATTCTCAAACAAACACATTTTTGTATGAACTGGTGCAGTGCAGAGCAATTGCCTGAAGGTGGCCTTGCAAAGCCGAAACATGTTGCAATTGAATGTGATTTTAATGGCATTTTAAAATAATGGTGAGACTGTGAATGATTTTGGGTTGCATTAGAGATGGAAATGTGTGAACGAGGTATGTCATAATGCCATACTGGACCCTGTCTTCAAAACATGGCAGTAAATGTGAGGTTGACAGAAGGATGTACTTCCTATTTTGAATGTTTTGATGGTTTTATGTGCTGCAGCAGTGGCATGGTGCCTTCTGTTGGCACCAACCTGTCACCTGACCAGACGTTCGGGTCAATCCGATCCCTCTCAGTCAGCCGGGAAGTGGCAAGCTTCCCTCTGTCAAGGACACCCACACCACCCCCAACAATGGACAGGTAAAGTGAAGTTGATTTCTCTTCAAAACACTTCAGCATATCTGTACCTTATGTCATTAGGTATGTGAAAGGGCTTTTTATTTTCCCCATCACATTCACAATGGCTGTGGTGCCCACCCAGGCATGTGTATAGCAGGAATGGGAGGTTGGGGGAGCGGCTGTTACTTGGAGTGAAAACTTGCTGATTATGAAGCTGATCTCCTAGCTCCTTCTAGAGGTTAAACTAACAATTCAGTAGTTTTACATCACACCACTTGTATGTTTCCATCGAGCAATATTGTCTCCGGGTTAATTTTAGGAGGAAATAATATGAAACAGCTACAACAGACTTAATTTAACAAATACCACTGGTAACTTCACTTACATTTCCGACAAAAGAAGATAAAGAGTGTCATCTTGTGGTATATAAGGATCTCAGAAGATATAACTCTTCATAACCACCATTGTGACAACTGCAGAGGCTACAAAAGAAACTCTAAATCAATTAGAAGGTGCTGCAAAAAAAAATTATGTTAGCTATGTGGGCATTGTTGATACTGGAAAACAGTGCAGATTGTGTTGTTGTTAATGCACATTTTCAAGACTCAGGACAGTTTGGATGAGAGAAAATCTTCCCTCCATAAACTTCTGTCCACTAAAAATGGAAATATATTTTTTCCATTTAAAAACTTAAAAATATTGACGCATGTGGTGGTGACTATTAACGAGTTTTGGATTGGATGATTGGATTTTACTTTCATAGATCTAAACATTCAGACAAGATATTGTACAAAGAATGTAATTTTTTTTCTAGTTATACTAATACACATCTCTTTGATCTGTGTATCTGCTTGTTAATCAACTCAGCAGCAGGAATGTATGTAACATACATAAGTGATTTGCTACTACCCTTTTGGTTTCTGCTGAGCCAGAATAATTTAATGTTAGTAACTGATCTCGCATAACAGTATTATATTTTTATTTACTTTAGCAAAATGACAAGCCCAACATTGGGCACAATGGATGAATCTTCTTCAGTAACCTCAGCCACCGCCAGAAATGACCTTCCACCAGTAGTCGTGCCATTAACACCACCCGAGTTCCCATCACCTCGACCAGAAATTACAGTGGTTGCACCAGTCATTATACCCCAGTCACCACCAGCACCACCAACTATGCGGTCTCCACGAACTGAGGTCCAAGATACAATTAGAGCTACAGCACTCGTCATCACAAGAGGACCAAGAAAATCTGTGTCAATTGTCCTTCCTGATGAAGAGAATGGATGATCGATTACATAGAAGATAATGGAACTTGTATCAAATTATGTGCATTCTTGACAGAGAATATTTAAAAAGAGTAGAAATGAAGGCAATGAATTACATATGGCATAGGTTTTGCTAAGTTTATTAATTGCAATTCAAATGAATTAAACATATGACAAGATGAAAGTAGTGGAACTTTTGTTTTTGTAATCACAGTTGTTAGCAAAACATATAAATGCTCATCCCAGCAGTACAATCTGTGATCCTAGGATATTTAGAAACACAGAAGATGAGTCACAGCTCCAAAGAGGGATGTAGGCTTAATAGTCTTTGAAATTAATTCTGTTATGCTATGAATTTATTGTTTGATTTTAGTCCTGAACACTGTTCTTTCCAAACAAGCAGGTTCAGTATGATGATCAAGTGGTTGTACAATCTTTGTCATTTCTGGATCTTGTGGGTGATAACAAAGTACAACTTGATTCTGATAGATGAGGGAAGACTTGTAGCCACGTAAGCAAGTTCCTAGTAATATAATTTCGTTTGTTTCTTTACCAGCTGAGAATTCCAAGTGATATTAAAGTGATAAAGGAAAGCTCAAAAGACAATACTTATTGAATTCCCAATATTTAAATGATTTCTCAGCAGAGTTTAAAGAACAGTCATTGGTCAGCTTTCAGTCAGTAACCAGATATGGTCTTTTCACTGTGATGGGAGGACAATGTAAAGTGCAACACTTTATAATATTAATGTGTGTTATATTTAAGTGATGTTGAATTTTGTAATGATGCATGTTAGGTAGTACATAATTCCAAAAGGTGATGATAAAGATATGCTGATGTGATGATGATTATTATTACAAAATGTGTAATATGAGCTTGGACTACAATATTTTCAGACATCGACAGTACAACGATCTATGCTAAATGAGCAGAAAGGAGCAGTAAATGCAGACATGATCACATTGCTATTATAATGGCCTTAAATTAAATTATCTAGAATTTTGGAAGTAAATAAACAATTGAATAAAATCCATGGTTTTTCCTTAGTGGTCAAAATTGTACATGGTCAGTTTCCCATTATTTACACATGCCTACCACATAGGTCTAAATTAAACATTGGTAAGCAAACTGTGGATGAACCCATGCTTTGAGATGTAAGGAAAGTTAGGAGATCATAATTAGGAAGAAGGAAAACCATTTTACAAATGTATATCCTCTTCTCATATCATAACTGTATCTCATACTTCAAATATTTAAAAGTCATAAATATCCATGATTACTGAATCTACATTATATTTAATTTTTATTTAAATTCATTGAGTTATGTACATATGCATGAATCAATATGAAGGATATGCAAGAAAAAACATTTACTATAAATTTAGATTTTAAAATATATATCCATTTTAATACAATGAAATTGAGAGCTCTAGAGACCAGGATGGTTGTCTTCCTTACCTCTAGGCTGGTCCTTAGACCATATTTGAAACACTGTTTTAAAATTTGCTCATCATATTCTTTAAGCACATCTTTTATCACTTTTGCTTGTGCATCTTAACTAAGCAGATTTATTTATGGGAAGTGAATTCAGGTGTACACATAGGTCTATTAATGGTCAAAATTTTGTTGCAAGTATAAAGCTTAAATTGAAGGTAAATTATTAAAGCACATCTGACTATATCAGCAGGTGCTGTAAATGTAAATATATGCTAATCCTGCTGGATTTTGCTTAATTTGAATTTAAGTTATGTTCCAAGTCCCGATGAGGTCATTGGATTTTTTTCAATTGACGTAATCCTTCTAGCCGCACTATGGCCCTGGGGTTGACTCAGCCTCTAACAGAAATAAGTACCAGGAATTAATTAAATAATTTTCCTGGGGAGTAAAGCATGACTGGCACGTAAGGCTGACAACCTTACCGCCATCTTTGAGCCGATTATCTAGATAATGAGGGACTCTCAGCGTCTCACAACCCCATGGCCCTTCATGTCCTGGTACAGGGATAACTTCACTTTACTTTTTACTTTTAATGATAATAAGTATTATTCATGGTTGAAGGTTTTTAATCTTTGAGTATATGGAAATTTCCCATGGATTTTATGGTCCCACAAATTACAGAGGTAAGAAATATTGTATATATTCTCTTTATTTCAGTTTTGAAGCATTTTTTAATGTTCTTCTCACCAAGAAAGCAAGACAGTTATTAGTTAAATATTTATTTTTTTCAGAGTACTAAAATTATAGAAATAGCTCCTGTCTCCTGATACAGATGAAAGCACAAATGCCAACTGAGGTGCAGTTTACAGAGTGCAACTGGGGAAAATCAGCATGATTAAATTTACTGTTGTTAAAATTGCATTTATGACAAAGAGGTAGCATTATCCAAAAGTGCTACAGTCTCGCCATACTGGGATTCCATTTCATTCACAGGATGCCAATTTATATGTATTACTTTTGTTCGTTTATAACATCAATTACAGAATTGATGATGATTGTATTTGCTTGAAATGTGCCAATTTATCCTGTGCTGTTCAGTTAATTTCCCTTCATTAAATATCTGAAGGCCTGGGATTTGAGGATACTTACAGCATCCACAGCAGACTGCTACAGCAGCATGTCTTAGATATCATGATATTACAACAAATATTCATGTCACATACACATTGAACTGAAGGAACAGCAATATTGCCTGGTGGGTCTAAATGACTTTCATGTCAGATATTAGTCTACAGCCTTATTGGTTAGGAAGGAAATGTGTCCCATCCTGATGCTAATACAACCCTACCCATGCAGACATCCTTGATATAAAAATACCACTGAATTATTTCCAGAAAATAAGAAATTTGAGTATTGGACTGATATTATCTTTACAGTTGATCAGACTGTGTACTCCAAGCTCAAAGTCCTAATTGCTGCTTAACAGCCTACAAGTAGTTTTGTTTCTAGTGCAATGAGTGTGACATGCTTCTGTCTACACCAATAAATATATATTGTCTAAGTAAGATACAGGGTTCAAGTAGAAAAGACTTGATTGTATGTTTTTGTGATGACAGCATATTTGTTAATGGAAGAGATTAGCATGGTTGTTGCGTTAATGAAATATTTATTTCATGCCAAATAATCATACCTGAAGTATGTAGGTTTACACTCTTAAGATAAAATGTTTACACTCATAAGATAAAATGTTACACATGCCATCTCTTTGCTTTGAGCTGTAGGGCAAGACAGGGAATGCGTGAAGTATTTTGTGCTGTAATCCCTCTGCATGTGAGCATGAGGCATCTCTGAGTTCAATCTCCCAATGAAAGAAAATCATATATACTGACATTACTATAAATTAAGATGCTCTGTATAATTAATATCATTAATACTGATGTTATTGATTTTCTGAAAAATGATAGCAAGTTCACAAGCGATGTACAATATATTTAACAAAACACCACAAAATATTCAGACGAAGAATTCCACAAATCTTGATTCATATATGTACCAGCTGATTTTGATTATTCACAGTCACAAGTTTGTATGGAGTAATGCTTATACATAATAATATGTATATCTCCAGTTGTCAGCAGTGATTTTCCTGCTATTGTGTAATTTTTATAATAAAATAAAGTGTGTTATGAAACTGTTTGAATTTTAATGTAAGGTTTCATATGTAATTAGCTGTCATAACAGTGTTCTCATATTTTGGAGTGCTTCATATGTTCTGGACCTGTATATTTCCTAGAATATCATTTATACTAGATAACATGCAATCATGTTCATTATTTCTAATGTTCTGGACAAAGAAGGAAAAATTGTGCTAAATAAAGTTCCATACTTCAGTACAATCTTTGTAACGCTGCAACTATGTTACTTCTTTTTCTTAAGGATTGGGCAAAAATATGAAATTTCTTACCCACATTTTCAGCTTTTATATATGTGTTGAATTAATTATGATTCATATTTCTTATGTCAAGATCATGTTATAAAGTTGTTAAAGAAATTTCCATTGAGAGTATAATAGTACTTGCATAACATGGATGTTGTAGTAGTAAGATGTTATTTCCCATATTGAACAATTCTGTATCTTATGGAATATGTACATAATCTTTGCAGAATTTCTGTGTACAAGTAGGAAACAAATTTGTTTGTTTAAATTTAGAATAAGAACCCCTTTGAGACATTTTAGAAGTGTTACTTTATCAATAATCTCACAACAATTATTTTATGCAATTAAAATAAACTACATGCACTTAAAAATGTTCGATTTTGAACCACATTTTATCTCTAAAAAGCTCTAACAAAGTTTAGTAATCTTTAATTAAATTAATCATGACTTAGTGTGAAAGATTATGATTGGAACCATGCAGTGCAAGTTTATGAAAATACATTCCTTTTGATATTGCCTTCACCTTACTATATTTTAAAATACAGTTTTACGCTATGTCTTTTTGAGATTTACAGCTGAAAGTCTCTGCACTTGGGACATTGTCCTTTCCAGTATATGCTCAAAATTTTGAGATTGAATTTAAGTTTGTATCCATTTTACTGTGAAAAAGGAGTGTTGCTAGTAAGAGTTAATTTTGCATATTATTTGTAATACCATTTCACTGCTCAGATGTTGTAGTTTCATTAGTTTTCATATCTGTCATATGCTGGTGTACTGTTTTACCTTCTAACATTGAAATGCTTCATAGAAAGGAATACTGGCCATTAATGGTAGAGAATTTGCTGTACACCTGCCAGAAAGTATAAGGAAATAAAGTGCAGAATGAAATGAAACATTACTATGGAGAACGAATGAATAATACAACAGAATGAATTGATATGGTTTATTTTGTAAAATGTACCCCACATCCGTCCTTTGGTGTGTTAGTGGTGATACAGTATTAGAGATTTTAGCATTATGTTGTCATATGAAACCTTGCAACAGAAATGTGAAAATGGAGCTCTGCTGACTTGTAGCCATTAGGAAATAGCACTGCTTATTTTCTCCAACTGTTAACCTATGATAAATTTTCCATTTACAATATCAAGTGGGCCCTTTGCTTCTATTGATCACTTATAACTACTCATGGTTCATTTTCTGAGCTAAATTACTTCATTTCTGTACAATACCTTACATTTCTATTTAAATTGTAAAGGAGTTTCTGCAGAGTACTTTTTCATTTTAAAATATAGAACACATCTAAGTATAATATGAATAACCAACACTTATAAGTTGAACTATTTTATTATGTAATTTAATATATATGAGACAAACTCTGTCTTAAGTGCAACAATTTAATTGTAGTTCTTTCTTCTTCCTTTCCTCCACACTACATGTTTCGGCCCTAAATGGCCATCATCAGGTGTGTATTCTTACGTAGCTGCTACACTGCCCGTAGTTTAAAATTTAAAATCACCAGTCTTTCTAATTGTATGTATGTATAAAATCTTTGTTAATCTACACGCGTCAATTTGATTTATAAAATTGGCACTTTTTTAACTTCTATTCAAATTAAAATGTCTATAAATTTTCTGTTCTTTTTCTTTTTCCAAATTTTTAAAAATTAAAATTTTCTCGGGGTACATGCCCTATGTCTATAGTGCTGCAGCGGCCACTTCTTGTTTTATCGCTGTTCAGGTATTGTTCTGTGTAGGCTCTCTGTGTGTGTGTCGCTGATTATCTTTAATCTTTAAAAATTAGAAAGACTGGTGATTTTAAATTTTAAACTATGGGCAGTGTAGCAGCTACGTAAGAATACACACCTGATGATGGCCATTTAGGGCCGAAACATGTAGTGTGGAGGAAAGGAAGAAGAAAGAACTACAATTAAATTGTTGCATTTAAGACAGAGTTTGTCTCATATATATTGTGTGAGTGTAACAGGATGCTTAAATATAATAATGTAATTTAATCTTTACCAAGGAACTTTAAACCCTAACAGATTTTGTCTGTGCTTGTAAATGTCTGAGTGCATAAATTGTATTATACTAAAGTCATATCATCTACTGCTGAGAGCAGCAATTGCTTGCTTTTGAGGAGAGGCACAAGGCCGTTCATTACACAAGACAGAAGTGTTGGTGCGTCCTGCATACACATATTACCAAGAATCCAACTGATAAAAATTATTTTGGTTCCTTTTGTCATTTACATGTTGACTGCTACCGTGACTTCTTATATTTTTGTCACAGGCTAAATGATGAAACATAGGAATGCATAATTTTTGCATTATTTTATTTTATCACTGATGCTGACAAGTGTTGTGCTACCTACAAACCAGTGCAGATCGACTCCCTAATGACTGCATGCAATCAGCACAGAGCATATATTGCTGAGCCAAATGGTGCAAAGTCAAGGGTCTGCAGCAGATATCAATGGCCACCACTGGAGTTAACATACTTGTAATATATAAATTAATACAGGAATTTACAGCAGCATCTATATAATAACGATCTCGCATTAGCAACTTTTGCACAGGTGTCAATCTTACAAAAGCACTTCAGGGAATTTGGTTACCTGTGTATAATACTGTGACATTCTTTCTTGGTTTAGTACTTTTTGGTGACATGTTTCCAATGCATCAGGTGTAGTCTGATGGGAGTGGCAGCATTGCCCTTAATTATGAGCTTTCCTGCATCCACCGGGTACAGTTTGTGTGATTTGACCACTGGATTAAATAAGAATTTGATAAATAATAGTATACTTGAGGTAAATTAGAGTATAAGCAAGGAGGGGCAGATAACTGCTTAACATTACCAACTGAATGCAGATGGGAACCATTGTTGTCCTCCGGTTATCTCATCAGTGGTGAGTCATATTCTGGAGGTTTGTCTGTAACTGATGAGAGCTGCTGGGACAGAAGAGCCTTACTTTACCTTTCTTTGCTTGGATCTTACTTAAAGAAACCAGATGTTTTTACTTCCACACCTGTATGTCTTAATGACATGGCACAGACTTACCTTGTACCTAGAAGTAGCATTAATGGAGTCATACTTCTTAAGCCTAAAAATAAACTGCTGCTGTATTTTAATTAAGCTTCAATCCATGAAGATATAGGGTATCAGTATGTTCCATGCCTTCTTAACTTGTCACTAAATTGAGTTGAATGGTCAGGTTCATGCTCTGACAGCTTGACTCCGAGTGAAAGAAAGGCTTGTACACAGACCTATGATCAGGCAAAAGAAATGTCATACCATGTATGTCAGTAGCCACAGTCATGTCTGGTACATCTCAGGTTAGACTAAGTGGCAATTTGTTTAATGTTGATACCATATACGTTGTTCTGTGCTGAACTCAATCATGCTGTGAGAAATATTTGTATAGAATGTAAGGTTTTCTTGTATGAGAACCTAGTATCATTTTGATGATTTCAATTTATTAAGCATGTGATTCAAAGAAACAAGTACTATTATAGAGAATCTTTCAATTGAATAGATATACTTTTTAGATTAGGAATGTGCTGAGGCAGAAGACTTACGTCTATGCAAACAGCAGCGTGTGCAAACCAACCACATTTCATCTTTCACAAGTGTGAGAAAGTATCATAGCACCATTTGTTTCAGTTTAACTGTGTCATGCATTAATGAATATCTTTTTTGCACAGCATCATGTTCATGTTCATGTGATATAGCATATTCAAAAGGAAAAAAAAAAAAATAACATGACAGTAATATAACAATAATTTCTCTAACATTTTTATAGTGCAAGACAGGCACACTTGTTAAGAATTACCTATTAGGTTTGAAATTACATAGAAATGTTATTATTGTCATATCCTGAAGTAAAACAGGATACAAATGTATGGATCAAAAGGCTTGTTTCCTTCAGTCTCTTCAGACAGATGTTATATAATGGAGTGCACCCTTCCCTTGCTCTTCCAATGAATGCTGCAGACAAGAGGGTACCATTCCTGCTTCATATATGGATAATCCTTAGTTTATATCTGGATTCAGAGAATCAGTATCATGATTTAGGTTTTACATATTTTTGTTCAGTTCCTCAAGGCAGGTGCTAAGATAGTAACTCAAATTAAGCCACTGCTGATTCTGTCTGGTGATTCTCTAGTCATTCTATCAGTTGATGCTCTACAGTCTGAGATATTGACAGCGTCATTAAATAAACCATAAGCAGATAAATAAATAAATCAATCACATTTTACTTGCACAAACATCCCTCCTTTTGATGCCTCATGAACTATGTAGTGAAGAAAGTTTGGATACAGAAGTAAGAACCAGAGTCAAACAGGCGTGAAACAACATGGCTGGAAGCCCTTGTAATTATATTGTCTTATCAACAAGCCTACTGTATGTATGATAAATGTAAGACCTTAACTGTTCATTTAGGCTCAGTGTGCATATGCCTTCCCTGTATGGAATAATATTTTAGGTTGATAAACATCCAAATCCTCTTGCATATAATTTACAACAGATAATAATATAATCTGCACCACCTCCTTTCTTTTAAATATTGTTATAACTTTGAAAAGCATTAAGACATTTGAGAGTGCATGATGTTGAATATGAATTTTGTAACAGTGTTTTCAGATTACTGCATTTTAAATATTATCTTATTTCTTGCACACTGAGGATTAGCACATCAAAAACAAAATGCAGATTGTTAGACAGGTACAGCAGTGACAATAGATACACAAGAATAATACCTTTCTGTTTCACAGTTAAAAATTTAAACAAAAAATGCATTATGCACAATATCTGGGAATCTAATTTTACATCGTTATCACTGGTCTTTCAGTTAATATTCTTGTAACTCTGATTCTACATTCCTGAAAGCTTATACTGCTGCCATATATGTTGACTCTTCCAGTATATTGAAGAGGCACAAAGATTTAGACCCACATTGCAATTACTGGATGATTCTCGGGAACCATTCAAAATTTTAAGATTGATCAGAACATTACAAAAAAAAAGGGTTGCATTTTTTAATATTGTGTATGTAATTAAGCCAAGTTGTGTTTCACAGAAACTTAATTTATGTCAGACTTTTCAAAGTAGAAGTTGGTTTTATATACTACAATAATATTTTTTCATAGTGTGCATATTATTTCATCTGCCATCAACATGTGTTTATGTATAATCTGTAAGATAGCATGGTTTATAATTTTCAAAACATGTAAACATGTAAAGTCACTGTACTTTGTCAGTTACATGGTATTGCTACGTACCACTATGTGTTGGTTGTGAAAACAATATTTCTGTGTGGCTGGTGGGCATCTCATCTTATGACACATGATACAACATGTGGGGATGGCTTTAGTAATGGTGTTCTTTACTTCATTCATATTTCTATGTAAGTTTAAGTGGAATCAATTACAGTTAGGTGTGGTGAACACGGAGATTAGGCATTGCTCCACTTGAGCCAATCCATTGAAATGGAAACTGTGCATAGAGAAATTAATTTCCTTGGAAATTGTTGCCACTGGAATTGTCATATCATGACCCAGAAGTCTTGCAGGATTTAGTATGTCTGGCTATAAGAGATTTTATACACTGAAAACAACGAAGCTGCTCATCCTGTATAATACTTCTTGTGGTCTTAAAATGATGGTAGTTATAAGGATTCATACAATATTAGCAGTGCGTTTGTTATTTCCATTACAAGTTGACATATGTAACCAAAGCCATGCAGCATCTAAAACTTTGCTTTAGTGTAATTTGAATTTCTTTTTCTGAATATTGTATCATGAAGGATGGTTTGGGTGACTCAAGGTGTGTCA
Source organism: Cryptotermes secundus (assembly GCF_002891405.2). Classification (NCBI taxonomy): domain Eukaryota; kingdom Metazoa; phylum Arthropoda; class Insecta; order Blattodea; family Kalotermitidae; genus Cryptotermes; species Cryptotermes secundus. Next base: position 2,425,781 of record NW_019721002.1, on the reverse strand, counting down.
GTAAACAGCTGTACTACTGAAGAATGCACTATTATACTGTAAATTTCTTATTTTGAAAACAGATTTGTAGGATGGTTGTGAGAGATGAACTAGGCCCGAATGCAAAAATTGCTGACTTACTGGAGTATGAGATAACCTTATCATTATGGTATAACTTCAGAAGCTTATTGAATACTTTGTTGTATTGATCACTTAGTAAGGATTGGATGGTGTCTTTTTGACATCTTATCAATAATACTGTTTGATGGAAGAGGCAGATGATTATAACTATGGTATCAGGAGAACAGTGTACAGCCACAGTGAAGAGATGATCTAGTTTATGAAACCATCTGTTGACGACCCCAAGTATATGGTCCGCTAATCCAGCCTTTGCAGATCAGATTTCAGCCCCACTTAATCCTGCCACTGAGTCCTTAGATCTCATGGTCTTAAGAATTTCTTTCTTTAATTTCTCATCAGATCTTGACACGGGTTCTGTGTTCCTGACAATAAAAATGTTAAACAAGTATTAACTGTAGATTAATCAGGGTTATAATTATATTTTCTAAATTGCTCACAAATAACATTGCCATCTTTCATAATTATTTGAAGAACTGATTCAACTGTCAACAGTTATGTATAGGTACAATCTGTAATCAGGCTAATGGAATATGTATTATTTAATAAAAATGCAGTTCAGTAGCTAATTGTGATACAACCATCTGTCATTTTGGTGGTATTCTTTAATGTAATTTATATTTACACTGTCATTGTAAGTCACAGTTTTAAAATGATTACATCTGAAAAATGCCAACAATTAAAAAATCTTACTTAATTATCATGTCATCTATGGCCTTGCATTTCTCATATTTGTATAGCATAAAACATACATACATGTGTAATATTATTAATGTAAGGTTTCAGTCCAAACATTAAAATTCAAACAGCTTTACTTGTGACATGCATGCAGGAAGTTTCCAGAAATATATCAGACAGTCTGAACATATTGGAGGAAGTTAAGTTTCTCCCAAGTTTGGAATATGTTCATGTTTCACACTACAATGAAGACGGTAGTGTTTGATGTGTATACCACATAAAGACATTCTTTCACACATCTGGTGAACAGATGGTATATGTCAAGCACGTCCAATGCGTCGGTCACAGGACGAGTTTTGGTCAATCTCATAGGTCTATAAGGAAATTATACGTGAAAAGCATGTAAATTCACTTGTAATATAATATGATTATATTCAGATTTTGATGGGAAAATACATATTGGTCATTCCTAGTTTTCTGTTCTTAACGAACAAGGTAAGTCTGTACTTTCAATGTATGTTGCTTTTACAGCAAACATAATGTGTTGTGTTATTTTTACCAACATTTTTGCTTAAAGTGAGGTACGACGAGGAGGGTGTGGTAGATCACTGGCAGTTTTGACACTAAAAAGTCGATCACAACCTGTTTGAAGTTGGACATGCCTGGTATATGTTGTACATCTTGAATGTAGAAAGTTATGCAAGTTTACATCATACAAGGCCCAAGTTCCAGAAATGCTCTGCCACTCAAGCACTACATATTAGTATATCAGTTCATGACATAAGGAAGACAATATATGTGGGGAAACACAGGATAACAACACTGAAATAAATTATAGCAGTACATTCCACTCCTGTACATTTAAAACATGCTCTAGCATATTTGTAGCCCTGGTACTAATGATTCTTTTTGCATAGCTAAACCTGGTGCCGTGTATTATTTTCTTACCATTTTCAGTAAATGGTGCAGTTTTAAGGCAAGATATGAAATAAAAAGCAACAAAAATGAGTTTTCGTTGTCCAATGAATGAAGTTGAATGATATAACAAAATGAGATGACTATTTCTTGATGTGTAATAACCTTAATGTTGCTTATATGGCAATTGATGGTTGTTTGACTTCAGTCGAATAATGCAGCAATAGGGTTAATACTTGGAGGGTCCCTTGACATGAAATAATGAATTACGGAGCTACATTTCACACTGACATAATAGTTAACTAGGGGCAAGCCTGACACTGCCATTCTACATTTTAAGCTGGAAAAAGATAGAAAGAGATGAACCAAATAGTAATACAAAAATTAAAAATATTTTGTTCTTCTGTCTAGAATACAAAATACATAATGACTTTCTCAGTAAAATTAGTCATGCCTTCAACATAAGTTTATGATTAATTTTTCTGGCTGTCCTTGGAAAGAGTCGTGGTGGCCTCTGTGTGCAGCTGCCAAATTGTTTTACATTCTCCAAAAATGATGCATATTCTTTGATAGTCTATATGTCATTTGAGGTCCCTGTATTTTTCTTACACCACAAATTCATGCCTCTGTCATGTTGTTCTTAATGGCTGCAAAAATGAGGATGTCATAACATTTGTAACAAATTGAATAAATCTTGGTTAACTTTGAGGTTTTCATAGCTGTGACTATGGTTACTGCCATTTGTGGTGTGACGGTGTGCAGTTTGGTACATGTTTATCCTTAAGATGGAGACAGAACATTCCTCTCAAACACTGATAAACATATACCAGACTACATGGCATCACATCCCAGACAACAGTAGTCAGTAGTCTCCAACAGTCAACTGGTTCAAAAGTTTAAAGGGTGTGGTGGGGTGGAGGGTGAATCCAGATAGCATAGTGGCTCATAAGCCTACTTCCATTCATTAAAGGATGAAAGTGTGCTAAGAAAAGGATTCAAACCAATGTCTTCATTCTGTAAATATGTATTTCAACAATTAACATTTTATTAAAATTCTGCTTAATGTGATTCTAAAACAGAATAGCAATGTAACATATTAGTTGTCCTAGTCATAAATTGCCTTAAGCTGACTTATTTATATTTGATTGATTGATTGATATTTGATCCTTGGTTTAAACTGAAGTGAACAAAATCTGAGTCATACATGAAGATTATATATTGGATATTGTTTTATGGCATGACTCAAAATCTGAGATACTTTCAATTTAGAATTGCTTTAATCACCAAAACTGAGAACTGAACTTGAAAATTCTTCATTAAGCTCTGCATGAAAGACATGATAACTTATCAAACCGAAATTAATGTATTAGATAGGGCTGAGCATAATTTCCATTATCACATGTTCATGACAATTAAAATAGTGTTACTGGAAATTTTCTGGAACATGTTGCATATTTTATTTCTTATACAGCATCCTATATACCCAGTTTCATACGCAACTGTACAAAATGTGCTCCTAGTGCCTAGGTCTGAACTTGAAGATATTCTTCTGAGATATGATGCAGTGTATTCTGGTTGGTACCAATATATTGGAGAAATCTGTACCCTTCAGTCTTCAGGTTAGATTCCCTAAGGTGGCAGCAAGTTCCTCTGAAACGTCGTTTAATATTTTCCGGAGTACACTGCATCACATCCCAGAAGATAGCAATCTTCACAGTTATAGGGGTCATAGGCGTAAGTTCTTTGAACCTCTGAACAGATTCTTTGCAGTAGAATCTTGTGTGTCAATTATCCATAAAGGAATTTTGTTCAAAGTTATGTTATTATGATTCAATATTTTGTCAATGTCACTAACTTAAAATCATTATAATTTGTAACCGCGTCAATATAAACTGCATGCTGAAGCATAAATTTTACGTCAATACTGCATAAAACGGCACCTAGCTCATTTCATTCCTTGTATTCCAATTCGACAACGCACCTAGAAACTATATCTTTGGGCAAATTGAAACAAAATTTCTGTCAGTCTTGAGTACTGCTAACAAGACATGAATTCATCATTAAAACAGGTACTGCTTTTCCAGGAAAATGTGAGCACAATTAGCGAAATGTAATATCTGCTATAAGGTTCAATATGTGGCGATCTACTTTCTTCTTGTGCATATTGTCTGCAAAACGAAATACACCTTTTATATCTTTGAATATACAATTTTGGAGTACGCAAGTGTATGTACGCTGCCATCTCTGAGGCAGCTTTATAAAGTACGTCTATCACCATAAACCGATGTATTCCATGATGATTTGTATAAGGTTGTGAATTGTATTTCAACGTTATAAACTAGGTGAACTGCTACCATCTATCGGGACACTTCATAGCATGAGCCAGTAGGCGTGGGTCTTCTACACGCACATTTTGTAGTCAATGGAAGGACTTGAACTGTACATTTTGTATGTTGTAAAAATATACCGGTATATTTTCAATTTATTTTATTTTGTGATGCCACCGAATAATTAAATGAACTTGTTAGTAGGTGAGTTTACCAATTTAACGAATTGCTACATGATTTTGAGAAATTTCATTTAAGGGTAAGATACAAATGACGCGGCACAACGGTACATGGAAGCTTGCTGTGTATTGAGTAATTTGGTGCCAAACTGAGAAGGATGCAAGTTTGTATTTTCAGCAGAAAACGGTTCTAGAAGAAGTCGCTGCATAAGAATGGTTTCTTTAGTAACTTTTATTGTTGCTGAACGACATATTTTCTCATGCATTAATTCAGGTTAGTTTAGGATTACTCTTAATGAAGCAGGCGTGCATTGATTTAAATAGAATTGTTAGTTCGATGTGAAGAAGGGCAGCATATTGAATTTCATTGTAATTTTGTTTAAGTTTGTAGGTGAACATCTAGCAAAATGGAAGATGGGCAGGATACAGGTACATGCTTGAAAGAAGGCTCTCCCGGTGAACTGGAGATAGATGAAGAAATGGAAATGGATGAAGGTTCAGGAGGGGAAGAAGAAGAAGAGGAGGTTGGTGATCCAGGGTCATCACCAAGTCCAGAGCAGCAATCAACCTTGGTTCATGGATCCTCTGAACAGGCTGGAACTACAGGTCTCACTTGGATTTCATTTACAGTGGTTGTGATAACAGAAACTAAGAATGATTCATCTCTTCAGAAGATAATTGTTTTTGTCTTATGTTTTGAATGTAAAGTAGAAATGCCTACACCGCACTTAGGACAATGCAGTTATATGTGCTTATATGTGCATGTGCACATGTATGGATCATTTCCACAGTGAGTTTAGAATCAAGAGCCTGCTAGCATGAAACTCAGTATGATGTTCTTGCCAGTTCAAATTACTCTTATGTAGAATTTTTATGCTCATCGGTCAAGCCGTATCACTACAGTGAAAGTATGGGTGACTCTTGAGTTGAGAAATATATAATAGCTCTTGATTAATGGCATAGTCATAGCTACCATACACCTTAGCATCATAGTAATTTGAATTGTAGAATGCTTCTCTGTGTATCCATCAAATATCAGCTTTTAATGCATCAGAAATAGAGACTGCATGTTTCAGCTCATGGAAAATGCCATCACCATACCTTATGTATGAAAAAATGTGCATCATACATACTAGCTTATTTAATTGTAATTGCATTAAGGAAGGCCCATCTACATATAATACATAAAAGTGTTCATGAGTATAAAATACAGTAAAGTTTGTCTTAACTTATTGAATTATATTTATGTTGCATTTGAAGTTCTTGCAGCACTGGCTACGCAGAGTTGTCTAAGATGTAACGCCATTTAGTTTGGTAGAAGTTTGCTGAAGGTATGGAGGATGATCATACTGCCTCCATCTTCAGGGTTGAAGAGTTAGTCAAGCAGAAAATTAGCAAGAGGAGGAGCGTATAGGTGCAGTTCATAATTATTTGCAACACATACCAGAAACCTGGAAACCAGTCATTCATGTGGGAAAATTGAAGATGTAATGGATATTTTAAGTGTAAACAAAGGAGGAAGATTTTTTAATATACATGGGAAATTTCTTATTTATGGAAATTGAAAATGGAATACGCTAAAAAATGATACCTGTGGAGTATGTACGCCACCATATTTGGCATCATTGGCCAGCAGCATCATAGCATAATATAGTAATACAGTACAGTGGTTTGCTACACACCAACCACATGACAGAGAAATTCACAACCACCACGTGTCTGGGTCTGCATATTCTAACTCGTTGAAATGTTAGTTGACTTTCCACAGACCACGTGGTGTATATCCCAGGAGGTGGAAATTCCTAGTAGCTCAGCTGATAGAAGGAATGTTGCAAAATTTTTTCATAATCTAAAGGCTTCCATATTACATAAGAGAATTATTTCAGTGCAGACTGTGCATGCAACAGTCATAGATGATGAGCAAGAATTCAGGCAACATCAGCACAAGATGTAAAGATTTGCATAGCAAATACTATTGTATAAATAGAAGGGTAATTCAGTAATTTAACCTTTAACGTACGGACTTTTAAATTGCCTGCAGCTCCCTACGGCCGGAATTTAAATGGCCCTAAGTCTTTAACATTGCAGACTTTCAGAAAAAAATGCATATTTTCCGTTCTATGCAACATCGGAATATGAACTAAAAAGAACCTGAAAGACAATAAAATTTTCTACATATATACAAAAGGGCAAGTTTTACAAATGAAAATCAACTGTGAGTATTTTGTCATGAAGTGCAAAATATAATCATTATTATATACGTTATGAAATTCCAAAGGACTTACCTATTGTTTTTCTTCAACCTTGAATCGTGGTGGCGATGTAAATATGACGACACTATATACAATAATATTTGGTTCGGACTGTACACGGGTTGGACTGCATCGCTTCAGTTTCACTCTGACGCGCGTGTCCCACTCTCGAA
>NW_019721002.1:2366918-2418442 GCF_002891405.2 Cryptotermes secundus | reverse complement strand
CCACACTTCCTTGAAAGCTCTGGCAGCACTGCTATGAAAGTGCTTACGAATATTTCCTCCTCTAACTTCTCAAAACAAAGCTGACCTCTATTGGCTCACCAGGTCATAAACAGTCATATCTAAACGTAAATAGTTTCGAAACCAGTACCCTGATAAACGATTTCATTGTTCAGAGCTAACAAATAAACATCTGACATGAACGTTCATGAGTTTGTTTGGGTTTCAAACCCAAGGTCAAACTGCCAGCACTCACAAAGGAAGCACGTGGCTTGTCCCTAAAAATTATAACATTCGGCCAGCTCGGGGTGCTACTTGATGCGAATAATTATAACATTCGGCCGTTAAAGGTTAAACAAAAAAAATCACTCCGTTCTATACTTAACAAATATTGTATGATGTGCTTGTGCAGATGGACCATTCTTATGACAGTTCCAATTAAACTAAGTCACTATTAAGGTATGGATTTGCTTATTATATTGTTATAAAAGAAATATACTTACTTACTTACTTACTCACTCACTCACTCACTCACTTACTTGCTCACTCACTCGCTCATGGAGCTGAGCCCTACTGGAGGAGCCGCCAATTCAGCAGCTACTTGAGAATTTTCCAGCATTTTATGGAACCCGAAGGTTCATTACCGTGTTCACAAGCGCCCTCCGCTGGACCCTATCCTGAATCAGATCTATCCAATCCATAACATTCCATCCTATCTCTCTTAAGATCGATTCTAATATTGTCCACCCACCTATGCCTTGGTCTTCCCTGTGGTCTCTTTCCTTCTGGCTTTCCCACCAATATCCTATATGCATTCCTTGTCTCCCCCATTCATGCTACATGACCTGCCCACCTTATCCTCCTTGACTTGCTCATTCTAATTATACTTGGAGAAGAGTACAAGTTATGAAGCTCCTCATTGTGCAGTTTTCTCCAACCTCCTGTCACTTCATCTCTCTTAGGTCCAAATATTCTCCTCAACACCCTGTTCTCAAACAACCTCAGTCTGTGTTCGTCCCTTAATGTTAGAGACCAAGTTTCACACCCGTACAGAACCACAGGCAAAATTATAGTTTTGTATATTCTGATTTTTTAAGTTTTTAGACTTCAAACGAGAAGACAAAAGGTTTTGGACTGAATGGTAGCAAGCATTACCCGAGTTCAATCGCCTCTTAATTTCCTCCTGAATCAGGCTTTGATCTGTTATCGTTGTTCGCAAATAGCTGAACTGTGCCACATTTTCAAAACATCTGTTTCCTATCTATACTGCATTTAAAAATTCACCTACATTTGATGTATTAAAAGTTATTGTTTTGTCAGAAAGAGTAAGCAAACAGTCTGCGTTATTGTCGTAGTCACGAATTTTGTTAGAGAGGTACACTGCCTGCTAGTGCACAGCCATAAGTACCCCTTTAATCTGAATCATATCCCCGGTACAATGCCTCTGGCACAGCCATAGCTAAGTCAAACCTCAACATCATAGCTGTGGGCTGTATAAGAGAGACAGAATACTTGTTGGTGTACAGCTATGGTTATTGCACACTTTACTGTCATAGCTTTGAGCTGCACTAGGGCAGTATAGACAGTACTTGCAAAAGCACAGCTGTAGTTACTGTGAGCCTTGTTACAGCTGTAGTCTGTATGAAGGAGACAGTACATGCAAGTGCACAGCTGTGGGTACTGTGAGCCTCGTTACAGCTGTAGTCTGTATGAGGGAGACAGTACTTGCAAGTGCACAGCTGTGGGTACTGTGAGCCTTGTTACAGCTGTAGCCTGTATGAGGGAGACAGTACTTGCAAGTGCACAGCTGTAGGTACTGTGAGCCTTGTTACAGCTGTAGTCTGTATGAGGGAGACAGTACTTGCAAGTGCACAGCTGTAGTTTCTGTGAGCCTTGTTACAGCTGTAGTCTGTATGAGGGAGACAGTACTTGCAAGTGCACAGCTGTAGTTACTGTGAGCCTTGTTACAGCTGTAGTCTGTATGAGGGAGACAGTACTTGCAAGTGCACAGCTGTAGTTACTGTGAGCCTTGTTACAGCTGTAGTCTGTATGAGGGAGACAGTACTTGCAAGTGCACAGCTGTAGTTACTGTGAGCCTTGTTACAGCTGTAGTCTGTATGAGGGAGACAGTACTTGCAAGTGCACAGCTGTAGTTACTGTGAGCCTTGTTACAGCTGTAGTCTGTATGAGGGAGACAGTACTTGCAAGTGCACAGCTGTAGTTACTGTGAGCCTTGTTACAGCTGTAGTCTGTATGAGGGAGACAGTACTTGCAAGTGCACAGCTGTAGTTTCTGTGAGCCTTGTTACAGCTGTAGTCTGTATGAAGGAGACAGTACGTGCAAGTGCACAGCTGTAGTTACTGTGAGCCTCGTTATAGCTGTAGTCTGTATGAGGGAGACAGTACTTGCAAGTGCACAGCTGTAGGTACTGTGATCCTCGTTACAGCTATAGTCTGTATGAGGGAGACAGTACTTGCAAGTGCACAGCTGTAGTTAATGTGAGCCTTGTTACAGCTGTAGTCTGTATGAGGGAGACAGTACTTGCAAGTGCACAGCTGTAGTGCTTAGGGCCTTATTTTTTTCAGTTCTCTTTTCTTTGTTTCATCTTACCACCATCTTTGTGCCGATTGTCTAGATAATGTGAGACCCTCAATTTCTCTACCCTATGGGCCTTCACGGCCTGGTACAGGGATAGCTTTACTTCCTTTACTTTTTTCTTTGTTTCATGTTTGCATGTAGTTTTCTAATGCACCATTAAATGCAGTAGTTTGTTTAGCGCTTTGATTATTGTACAGCATTAGTCTTCTTTCTCCTTTTCTTCCCCTCTTCCTCTTCTTTTCATCATCTTTATCCTCCTCTTCACATTTACATATCTGAATGTACTGAGGTTAGATTAGAATTGCCGTACAACTATATCTTATAGCTATAGTAGTTACCTCTTTTATTAGCAGATCCTACAAATTGTATTCATGAGGTATTGTGTTTCAATGTCAGCTGGGCCCCCACCCCCCCCACAAGGAAAATGCTGCAGTGTACTTTCAAATAGGCCCTGACTGCGTCCCAACACAGTAGTCATGATTATCTCATGTCTTATGATTTGAGTGGGTCGTTAAATTACCTAAGATTCAGTTAACTGTGCCAGCTTTTCATGTTTCATGTGTTGTTTATTTCTATCTTGTAGATGCAGCTTTTCCCCTTTCACAAGATGATGGTTCCACAGCTCTGCACAAACATTCACACTTCAGTGGGAAGCCACTTAGCTTACGAAGAGGGCCAGGTCGACCGAGGAAAGATAGGCTGTCTTCGAAGTCGTCAAGGAAATCAGCAGGATTAAAATTAAGAAGGTGGAAGAGGTACACTTCATAAAACTTGTTACTTTATTTAGTATTTTCAAATGGATTTTGTGGTAAATGGTTCATAAGTTTGCAGTGGAAATTATCAGTGTACTCCATGGAGCAGGGCCTTCATGAGATGACAGTAGTTGCCCATGTACTCGAAAGTTCCAGAATTTTATGTAACCTGAAGGTTCATTACTGTGTTTACAGGAGTCCACCACTGATCTCCATCCTTAGCCAGATGATTCTGGTCTGTGCCCTCCAACCTTACATCTTTAATATCATTCTGTATTTCAGCATTCTGTTGCACATCTTTAATTAACCCTCTATATATTTAGTCCAGTAATGCAACAATCATTGAAATATTTGCAATTTATCACTAACACCACGTTTCGGCTACAGATGGCCATCCTCAGGTGTTTCGATGCATCTAAACTGATAATACTGGAAAGTTGTAGAGACCACAGACTTGTTTCATCTCATGGGATGCCACACCCTGTATTGTCATAGATCGTTAAACCCTGAAGATGGAGGCAGCATGTTTCTCAGAAATGTTGGTTAATAATAATAATAATAATAATAATAATAATAATAATACTAATACTAAACTGCATGGTATGACACCCCAGAATACTGATCTTCATACAAAATCCTTGTTAGTTGAAGTTGCTTTGCAAGAGCATTGACAACAAAATACTTAGTGTTTTCCGCGTCTGAATGACTGGTTTCATTAATGAAAGCCAGATTGCTTAAGCTTATGCCATTTGCCATAGAATATCTGCGAGAAGTTGGATTTTCATGGTATGTGAAAGAAATAATAAATATTTGTGTATGTTGACACGTGAACTCTCTGTAGAAGGAGCACTGTGAATTTCATCTCAGTAATCTCATGTATGCTGCTGCATTTTGTTTTGCTTTGTCTGGTTCATGTCCTATACAAAAACTGTCCTCTGTGTGATTCCGTCAGTGTGTTTAAGGGGAATGCTGACCTGTTACTTGATATTGCACACATTAGAATATTGATGTGCCTTTTTAACAGCAGTGTGTATGTCCATGGAATCACAAAGTCACCAAGTCTCCTGAAGGAAGAGTCACGGGATGCTAGTAATCCTGTTCTGGAAGATGTTGAACCTTCACCTGAGTCACCAAGTCCTGTCAGGTCTGTAGATGAATTGGGTGCAGCTTCAGCCTCCTGTGTTGACCCAGAAACTGGACACAGTGAATGTTCTGCTACTGCAGCAGCTTCCAAGACAGAAAAGATGATGGCCCCAGAAGAACCCCCATATTTTCAGGAGCAGTGGTAAGATAATGCTTTCACATTACCTATATACTGTCATTGCCATAGTACGATGCTCCCATGTCTGAGAAGCACTGTGCTATGAAAATGTATTTGAGGCAGTGGCATATGGCGTCACACTTTCTGTACTTTGCTCCAGATAGATGTGACTGGTGAGCTCCAGCCGATTTCTCCAACTGGCTGGGGCCCTGGGTCGTGGACATGGTGGCAGTGAGATAAATTTGTCTTTAATCTTCCTTTATTGACATTTCAGATTGTGTTAATATTTTTAACTGATTCCAATGTTTCACACATTGCTGTGTGCAGTGGTTAATTTCTGGTCAGTTATTAACTGAGCAGCTTGGACTGCACTTGCTGTATGTATGTCCCAATCTTGGTTTCATAATTTTTGCATCATTGTTTTGCCATAGATGCCATCTAGTCATCAGACAACTTGTTATAGTGGTAAATCTCTTAGACTTTTGTATTTGGTTTGAATCTTAGCTTTGACACCATCTCTCCTGACAGAGGTGTCTCATGGTTTTTCTCAGTCTCTCCATGCAGATTTTGGGATAGTACCTTGGTTAGGCCATGACCACCTCCACACAGTTTGCAGTTCATCAGTTAACCTACCATTTGATGCTATCCTGATGGCACCATAAAAGAAAGCCAGTAGTCACACTCTTTCCCTGCTGCCATCAGTACCAGCATGGTGCCTGTACAATTTGTGGATGGTGTCTTGATTGGCTCATTCAGTGTACAGTTCAGATATATTCATTTGTGATTATTATTTCATTAAAGTAAATGGGGAATGGCAACAGCATAAACATGTGATATTTTGTTTCACATCTCATGGATATTTGAAGTTTATACTGAGGGCAGTTTTACGGACTGGATGGAGCATGGAGCTGTAAGGATGCAGTCATTTGAAGTTTATACTGAGGGAAGTTTTACGGAGTGAATGGAGCATGGAGCTGTAAGGATGTAGTCATTTGAAGTTCTTCCCATTATTTGTTAGTTTAAAATGAAACGTACACCTTAAAAAAAATGTTATGTTTCTGTGAACAGGAGAGCATGTGTATCAAAATTTATGTACATATTTGTTGGATTTAATGTGCATAACTTGCTAGCTGGTCACTGTGAAATGCAATGCAAAGTGCATTTTGTTGATTTAGTGTGGAGCAGGTTTCAGTCTGCTCTGTAATTGTGCTGTGTCTTTCAGGCCTGGAAAGGTCTGTGCACTCTGTAATTTGGGTGAGAGAAGTCAGCTGGGCCAAGGTGACCTGATGCGGTTCAGCTGTCCAGAAGGCTTCACGCCACATAAATCATCTCCTGCGTCAGCAGATCGGAGTGATGCTGTTGAGATGATGAGTCCATCATCTGAGACTTATGCAGGGGATGCAGTAGACAGAGAGAGTGTTGGCAGTGGTGGGGACAAGAGCCCAAGAGGTGGTGGCGTCAGTGCTGTTACTGGTCGGCGCCAGAAGTGCATGGCCAAGTCACGGTGAGGATAAGTTTTTGAGTGTGGAATATACGTGCTTTGCTGAATGATATGTGTGGAAAATGTGGTTTCACCATCCACATTTAAATATGTATTGAATACAAATGTAGGTATGAGTTTGAGGAGAATACAAGGGTCTGAGAGAAGGGGGAAAGTTACGTTATTGTGAGCTATAATGTTATTTAAGGAAAAGATTAGTTTTGGGGCCCTCCTAGCCTCCTGTTCTGTGGATACCTGTCTCTCTTGCTCCAGGGAGTATGCAGCTGTTCAGTCATATTCACTTGGTGTTGACGTTAAGAGTGTGAGGAGCTACAACTCACTTGTTTGTCTTCATGGTGTGGTTAATTAATGGCGGAAAACTTCAGTTTTGTTGCGTGATATTTAATTTGTTAGTATTGTGATAATAGGGAGCAGTGTTTCAATATAAATTTTTGTTTTTGAGTCTCTTTTTTTTTTTTTTTTTTTTTTTTAAGTGAACCTGCTCTGTATAAGAAGCAAACAGATTCTGGAAATTTACGGTCTTCTGAAGAAAATGTGCTACTGATTCCGTTAATGAACGATATTTGTCTGCATAGGAACCCCTCCCTAGGCAGCAGTGCAGAGCAGCTGGATGAGCTTAGTGTAGTGGGCTACCCTGAAGAACCTGAAGTTGGTAGCCTGTTTGAGAGCTCAGGTATTTGTTGAAGTATTGTGTTCCTTCTGTACTTCAGAGTTTAACTTTGGTTATAAGAACATAAGGCCAATAGCTATCGGTCTGCAGCACGCTACAGTACGTGACGTCTAAGTAACTGCTAACCAATACAGTTTTATTGGGCATTGCTTCACTCTTGTGCTATGAAAGCATGGAACATTTTGAATATCAGGCTTCATTAATGTCTTTTTGTTTTACAACATTATTAAAATTGATTTTTACACTGTTAATGACAAATAAGGATGCAGATTGGAGTGCCAACTGGACCACGAAACTATTGGCCTTCATGTTAAATGTACAGTTGCAGTGAAATGTTGGTGGCTCATAGCTGAGAAATTCTGATACCACAGTGAACTGGACCGGTATATTTGTAAGCAAAATTGTCTTAAAATTTTAAAATGATAATGTAAATATTTTGGTACAAGCTGTTAGGGTTTATTATTTAACTATACAGGTAAACAGTGTGACCAACTGTGTAAACCACGCAGATTCACCTTTTTCATGGTATGAGACTTGTTATTTAATTTCCCATTGTGAGCTAGTACAAGAAGTACCTGTTCTTTACTGAAGATACAGTTTTGTTCCTTGTCAGTATCACACGTGTGTTGTGTAAAACAGCTCTAAGCATGTGTCGTCAGCTTCAGCATCAACATTATTTACACACATGAATATGTTATTGACTCCATGAAGTTTGGTATTCGGTTGTGCAAACTATAAGTGGTGGTAGTCACGCTGTATAGGAGACATCATGCAATGCACATGTTGTTCCTTCCGTACTGTTGCTTACCCCAAGTACGATGCATCCTCACAGTTTCCACAACATAACCATGATTTCCTGGCTGCAGTATGTTCACTAAGGATATCCCTTAAACGCATGGAGTGAAGCTTGGTGTTATGAAATCTGACATCTTTATGACGTGTGGGGTGCAAGGATCTGTGTTCACTTCCTTCAGCCATTTTTGTAAATGAAATAAAGCCTCTCAAAGATGAAAATTGGTGGAGCAGGTTGTGGTGGGGAGCAGAAGATTTTTTAGTTTGTGTATGCTAGATGCTTGTGCACATTAAGAACAGGAATGGGGTTAACTCTACTGCAATGCATATGACAGGGTTAAATAATAAACTTCAGTTTTGTTTTACTCATAGTAAATTATACTTTTTCTTAGGCCACTTTTATGTGCATCAGTCATGTGCTCTTTGGTCATCTGGAGTGACGAGGACAGAGGACTTGGTCATGGAGAATGTTGGGCCAGCGGTTCTGGAAGCTTCCAAGCGACGGTGTTCATACTGCAGTCACTTTGGGGCCACCATAACATGTATAGTTACCACCTGTACACGTGTTCTTCATTTCCCCTGTGCTGCAGCGTCGGGTGCTTTTCAGGACTGCAAGACAGTTACCATGGTTTGCAGCCAACATCTGGACCAGGTCCCTTTGTTGTGTAAGTAGGGAGGCTGATGATGGTAAGCATGTGAAAGAATGACTTTTCCAGGTCAAGATCAGAGTTTGAAATACATTGAGAATTGAGACCAGAATGAGAATTTTCTCTGGTAGACCACTCTTTGCACTGTAATAATTTATAACAGTAGCCACTTCTGCACTGCACACAAAGCTGTGGTGCCACATATGCTGCAATGGAAGGGGATTCTGAATGTGACACAACTTCATACTAGGACACATTTCTGCATAAAAAAAGTAATTTTATGATTTAATTGCATCCTGTTACTCTAAAGTAAATAAAGGAAATAAATATTAGTTATTTATTTGCTGTTTATGTTCCTAGATTGCTCGGTCGCTATAGTTTGCTTGCGGACTAAAACCACCAGGGTTTTTTTTGTTATGTTCTTAGACAACTATTCTAGTAGTTCATGTATCGGAACAACAGATGGCAAGTGTTTTATATTTCCGTTGTGCTAGAATATGTGTGTGTATTTTTTTTTCTAAATTTCCTGCAAATTAATTTGTATGTTCGGGAGTGAAGCTGGAAACAGAGAAAATGGAAAGGAGTTAAGTTTGCATATTCTGAAAATTCCTGAGTATTGCCAGCTTCTTACAGTTCGTTATGTCAGTGAGAAGACTCAGTTCCGCCGGTAGTAGTAATCTGGCTGTCTGCATTGAGTCCTCAGTTCATCTTTGTTCCTCTGTGATGTCAGAGTCAAAGTATGGGTTAAGATGTTATTTCTGTCTTTTTGCAGTGAGTGGGGAAGTTACCTGTATGACGTGTTTTGCATTGGGTGATGTGTCCAACCTTATGATGTGCACGAACTGTGGACACCATTACCATGGAAGCTGTGTTGGACTTGCTCTCTTACCTGGTAACATGTTGAATTGTGACTTACTAATGTGTATGCAACAGAATTTGGAAAATAATTTTTTTATATGTTAAAACACAGTTATTTAAAATGAAATTGAGTCTCAAAGTGGAGTACAATGAAAAAGACATTTATGATCATTTATTATGTATTTGTTGAGAACTCGATGTTTGGAATAATGTGTTTTTGGGGATCTATCCAAACGTATAAATTCCTGATTTTTGGACATTAAAAATTCACTGTGACTATAAAATTTGAAAGAATTGAATCTAGGTATGTCAATATTTTTTCTTTGAAATGGTTATCATGGAAATATGAACATAATGTTTCCACATTCTCAGTCACCTCAGCATTATCTGAATTGAGAAGTCAAAAGATTTTCTGCTACATAACATGTTATATTCATAACCACCCTTTACTAACAAAAGCCCTGCTTCATGTTGTTCTTTATTCATTTTGCTAAGACGTGAGGTATGAACACAGTTGTACACCTGAGGATGACCTCTTGAGGTCGAAACATGTCGTGTGACAATAATAAAAACGTGTTGTGTGGTCGGTAAAATTAACTCTAATATTGATTAAATACACAACAGGATGCAAGAAACAATTAAATTTAAGGGAGTGTTAACTGGATTTGTCTGGCAGAGACCAATGGCAGGCATGTATGAACATGTTGAGGAGCCATTTTGTTCCATAAAATGCTAGGGATTTATTGTGTGGCTGAGCAACAATGAATTCTCAAGATTTCATTTCAGTTCAGTTCAGCCAGTCAGGTAGGTAGGCGGGCGGGTGTGTGGGCAGTTAGATTTGGTTTGTTAGATGCAGCCAGTCTGTGTTGCTGGGGTGTAAACTCCTCATTTGGTGGAAATATAAATATCCTAGACAATAGATTACAATGAAACATTACATGAGAACGCAACAGAAGAAGACTTTCTGCAGGGGGGGGGGGGGTTGCCTGTATCATCATTCTTTGTATGTTGCTCTGTAGGACTGCGAGCTGGATGGCAGTGCCCTGACTGCCGTGTGTGCCAGGTGTGCAGGCAGCCTGAAGACGATTCCAAGGTCATGCTATGTGAGAAGTGCGACAAGGCTTACCATGCGCAATGTCTCCGTCCGATAGTTACTACGATACCCAAAATTGGTTGGAAATGTAAAGTGAGTTTCTGTCAGAGCTGGATGTGGATATATTATGTCTTGGGATAGGGATTTTAAGTTTCTGAGTGCTACACAACTTGTAATCATGTTTCAGTTTTGGGTGTAATAGTTTCTTGTCTGAGAATAGGGAATTTAAATTTCCCAGTTCCCTGTGGTTGGGGGCCATGTGAAAATTTAGAGGTGACAATTTTGTTGCCTGGGAATTGGGGATTTTGAGTCTCCTGCTAGTACAGGTTTGGAGGGGGGGGCAGTTTTTAACTTGCGATAACAGTAACAGTAATGAAGAACTGCACAGCTGATAAAGTTTCACGTGATGCAGAATGACATTCCCTCTGTGATGTCAGTAACAAGGAGATAAGGACAGTGGTACAGATCCAGTTTAATGAGAGGCTCGTGATTGCAGTGTTGTCGGGTGTGCAGTGACTGTGGCTCCAGAACTCCTGGTGCTGGCCTGTCGTCACGATGGCATGCTCACTACACCGTGTGTGACTCCTGTTACCAGCAGCGTAACAAGGGCTTCTCATGTCCTCTCTGCAGGCGAGCTTATCGTGCTGCTGCATACAGGGAAATGGTTCAGTGCGGGCGCTGTCGAAAGTAAGTTCAGGCGTTTGTTTTTAGATCATTCCTTTAACAGATATATGTTGCGTTACATAACAAAAGTACAGGCAGCATTGTAGCACAGACTTCAGCAGTCACCAGTGATATTTTTTTTATTGTTGCTAGTGTGGTGGGACCAAGTCCCTTGTACTGCGGCCACTTCTGGCCTATTGTACCAGCCCTAGATGACAGGTGAGGGTGATTGTGGAGCAATTGGTGAAATGAAGATTGGCAGGGGAAACCAAAGTGCTCGGAGGAAACCTACCCCAGCGCGACTTTGTCCACCACAAATCCCACTTGACCAGACCCGGGATCAAACCTGGGCTGCCGTGGTGGGAAGTCCGTGACTAACCACTTGAGTTGTGGTGTGGCCAACCAGTTATTAGTCACAGTATGTCAGCCATGGACTGTGGCTTGAGTGTTCTGTAAACATTACCCAGGAGCTGGCCTGCTGAGTCATTTCAGTTTTTGTATAAATAAATGTGAATAGTTTTTACCTCCTTTGACCACAAAAATCAGATCAAAGGTCAGTGTTCTCTGGTGCTCTGTATCAAGGAGGATCTGTGTTAAGTGTCTCACATTATTACCACTATTCAGAAGACACTGAAAACTAACCAGGTGTAAATGACAGAAGTTTAATATCTGCTGTAGTTTCTGTTTCTGCCAGTATCACTTCTAAATAATTGTAGTTACTCTCGTATTTCATTCTTCATGCAATTCATGGAACTTTGCTTTCATACATCAAATTTTGGAAGTGTTGAAGCATTGTGAATGACTGTAGTGTTGAACAGTTAAGCTAAGGCTTAGCTTGGTGCTGTGACCTTCTGGATGTACACATGAAACTGAATTTACATGGTTTTGTAGATTTGTTCATGGAATGTGCGATGGGGATGCAGATCTGACAACGTATAACCGTAAGAAGGAAAGTAACCCTGACTATGAATACGTCTGCCCAATCTGTAAGCCACGCACACAGCCAGGGAGAGAAATGCTTCCAAAGAGAAAAGACAGTAAGTTTTGCATCTGAAATGCTCCTTATTTTAATCATACAGTATTATAAATGATTGCAGTACTCCTGTGTACTGCTGTACTTTTCTCTGCAATTGGCAACCTGGATGCTGAGCCATGCAGCAGTGCAACACACTGTTACAGGTGTGTGATGTGTTGCTGTGTGGTTTATGTTTTGTGATTGATGTGAGATGTTGGTGCTTAGCTCTTGAGTTTGCATATTTTTCTTGTGGTCAGGATAGGAGGGGAGTCTATTAAATTCTTCACTCACTCATGGAGCTGAACCCTTGTTGAGAAGCCGCCAGTTGTGCACCTACTCAAGAACTTCCCAGCATTTTGTGGAAACCAAAGGTTCATTACTGTGTTTACAAGAGCCCTCCACTGGTCCATATCCCAAGCCAGATCAATCCAGTCTCTCTTAAGATCCATTTTAATATTATCCACTCACCTACACCTAGGTCTTCCCAGTGGCCTCTTTCCATCTGGGTTTCCCACCAATATCCTATATGCATTCCTCTTCTCCATTTGTGCTACAGGCCCTGCCTATCTCATCCCCCTTGACTTGATCATTCTAATTATACTTGGAGAAGAGTACAAGTTATGAAGCTCCTCATTATGCGGTTTTCTCCAACCTCCTGTTACTTCATCCCTCTTTGGTCCAAATATTCTCCTCGACACCCTCAGTCTATGTTCCTCCCTTAATGTCAGAGACCAAGATCCACACCCATACAAAAATTGAATGTTTACATGCTATAATAGTGTGTGTTATCACAGCTGTAAGTTACATATGAATCAATGTATTTTGTGTTTATACAGGCACTGAAGATGGTGGCTTGGAATCTAGTCTGACAGGGTCTCAAGAATCTCTGTATGTTGCAGAGGATTCTGGCATGGAAGTGGAGTATTCCTCATCTGATAAGGTACACAGAACTCGAAGCACATCAGAGAGATGACATTACACACACGCAGAAGTGAAGAAAATTTCAGTGGATGAAAAACATCTAGTCTGCTCTCTCTTCTCAGACCTTTTCTTTTTCACTTTCTTACCCATTCCTCCTCCTCCCCTCCCTCTGAATTGAGTTTGTGAGCTCCTTTCATTACGTGCTTGCCAGTGCAGCATTTCTCTGTCCCTGTTCATTGGGGAGTGTTTACCAAAATTTGTTCTGCTGAAACCCCGAGTTCCTGAAGGAACTTTGAAAAGGTTCCTGTAAATAGGGACTGATAAGAAGGTATGATAATGCTGTGTTCCCAGTAGTACTCCTTTGATTTAATGAAGGATAGAAATTGGCAGCCAAACCATGTTGCCAGCTGTATGTGTATGCACACCTAGAAGTGAGAGAAAAGCAGTCATTACAGCAGGAATTATGATATAGTATTGTTAAAATCAAAGAATATTGCTGTGCTTAGCATGATGAAATTGATGGTGCAGATGCCCACTGTTGTAAGCTGTGTGTGTCACATCTCATATCTGCTGTAATAGTAGTAATGGTTGCAAACATGTTTGAATAATTGATGTTGCAGTATTCTGATGAAGGGCCCATGAGAGCAATTGGATTGGGCAAAGGGAAGCCATTTTGTGCCAAGAAGAAACTGGGTTTCAGTAGTATCAGTGGAAGAGGAAAGGTGATCAGTGGTTACCAGAAACGGCAGAGGGTCACCGATTTTGGTCGTAAGCGTGCCCCAAAAGCAAAAATGAGAGGGATCTTTGGGGTTCCTGGACTTGGTTTGCAGGTGAGGACATTTGTTCATCATGCCACAGTGTGAGCCACTGTTTCTTGGACTCTTTGTACCTGCAACACAGCTTGTTCAGTTATTAAGATTGGAGGCACATGGTGGTGTGGGGAGGCGGAATATTCGTCAGATGAGGCAGCAGAGGTCTCAATGTTCTCCCATCACAAAATTTAAAGAAAAAGAAAGATTAAACCATTTGAGCATAAAAATATTGCATTTGAGATGGAATACTTAGGCTCAATTAATGATGATGATGATGATAAGCTTAATAGTGAAATAAAAGAATTTACAAGTAAGTCCTGTGACATATGTGTTCTGTTCTCACAGGACATCAGTTATTCCAGAGCAAATAATTCAGAGCATGATTGCATTGGTATAATTTGAAGTTACTGTATACTACACATGTAGTGATTACTTTGAAATGTGTGTACTGTTGTAGAGACTGTGTACAGTTTCGGAGGATCCCCAAATTTTACAAGTACTTGACCTTGAATTAATGAATGACAAGTGGGAATTAGAATTCCATATGCCTTTCAGTGTTTTGTTAGATAGACATTATTACATTATGGTCTATAATATCACAGTTTTCAAGATATGCCCTTTTTATATGTAGCATGCAAGCCAGTCACTTTCAGTGTGTCCTGAAGTGGCGTAGTTCATTGTACATCTTAAAACCAACTGCATTCACTCTATTTTGATTCATTATAGCGACCACAAGCAGATTCTTCATTCAACAAGTCGGAAGAAGAACCAGGAGTGGAGAATCGCCTTGTATTGTGTTCGGCCAAAGACAAGTTCGTTTTGACTCAGGACATATGTGTCATGTGTGGTGCTATTGGCATTGATCAGGAGGGTTGTCTTATTGCCTGTGCCCAGTGTGGTCAGTGTTACCATCCATACTGTGTAAATGTTAAGGTTGGTACATTTACATTTATTTTCACTTCATGGATGCAATCATCTCCCCGTAGGGCTGGATATAAAAGATGTCACATATTACAAATTCATGATGACTACACAGTATTCGTCCTTTGTCCAATAAAATATATAATCAGGCCTCTCACAGATAGCTCAAGTTGTCAGGACAACGCACATGGGTCGTGGTAAAGCACTATCAGATTCACACCTTGACATTCCACACACACTGGCATGCAGTATCATTAAAACAGTTACATTATAAAATATTAAAATTCATAACAAACAACAGACATCATACATACAACTACACTTACAACAAGCAAGTCTCAATAATATATAATTCACACACACAGACCATTTATTAACTCTTAACTTTTGAGCCCCTTGCATGCTCAACAAATTCATCAGTTGCTTTTTATCATATTTTAAAACTGATATTTGACGGCAGAGTATTAAATAGCTTGATGCTTGAATGATACACCCCTCTCTGATAGGATGATAAATGTGTTGAAGGTATGTGAAGGTGGTCATTCCTTCTGGTACCAATGACATATACAGATTTATTGGTTTGAAACTTATCCAAATTATTAACAACAAATGTCATCAGTGAAAGGAAATATACACATGGGATTGGTAGTATGTCAAGCTGTAAGCCTGTAAGTTCTGTAACCAGCATTTTCAGTTTGTTCTAGTAGAAGGGGATGTGAGGCATTGCCTACTCATTAAGTTCCAGCACTCTGCAGTTGCATTTACATATGTCTGTAAGGAACATTTTGGAAGCTTCCTGTACCATTTGCATGGGATGTGACTGTCGCTGCATGACGGGCTGATGAGCAGCTCAAGTGTGTGGCCAAGTGCCTGCCACCTCTTTTTAGAAGGAGTGTGCTGCTTGTCATTAGGAATATGTATGCATGGATGTGAGAACCTCAGCTTTCAGGAGTTTAATTATTTCAGTACAGTTTATTTCAAGAGGAGTTCATGCAGTTCTTTGTATCATGCTAATTTCAGGTAACGAAGGTCATACTTCAGAAGGGATGGCGATGTTTGGACTGCACAGTGTGTGAGGGTTGCGGGCAGCGCAATGATGAAGGACGATTGATACTCTGTGATGACTGTGACATTTCTTTCCATATATACTGTATGGATCCACCTCTGGACTATGTTCCACATGGGAATTGGAAATGTAAATGGTAAATAACGGCCTGGAACTGTCATACACATGGATATGATAGCCATCCGTACACGCCATGTGACCAGAATACTGTCTGGTATCATTTAAATGGTTGGGATTCGATTCTTAGCATTTCTTTTTTAGGAGGACAGCATTGGATGTGATGTATTGGTCACATCTTTAACTCATTGTCTGATGCATATGCACTGAAGTACAGATATTCATTTGCACAGCTAATCATATAGCTGGAATATATATACCTTCTAAATAATGCAGTTCCGAGGTTCAGAATTGTGGACATTTATATTAAAAAATAATGGGTCATTCTAAAAGCTTATAATTGTTATGTCCTGATGTCATCAGTTTGGGTAAATAACTCAATACAACAAATAACATAATAAAGAAATATCCTGACATTGAGTAATGAAATTATGTCAGACATTTTCATTGTAGTATTGACTGTTACAGTATGAGTAAGTGAATGGTGAGTTACGGTTGAATTCATGTGTAACTTGGCTGCTATCCACATTTCATTCAGTGCCCTATTTTCTGCAGTTGATCATGAAACCTACACGTGTTACATTTACCTTCTCTGGACATGCAAGTCTTGCTTCTAGCAGTTGTGTGTATGTGGTTCTTGAGTTCTTTTTGCTGTACAAATTTTGTCGTGAGTGCCCTGTTCCAGGTGTGCAATATGCATGTCGTGTGGCTCAAATGATCCAGGTTTCAACTGTATGTGGCAGAAGAGTTTCACAGAGTGTGGTCCATGTGCCTCACACACAACGTGTCCGTCATGTTCAGAGCCTTACAGTGAAGGGGATCT
The DNA here is from genome assembly GCF_002891405.2 of Cryptotermes secundus. Taxonomy (NCBI): domain Eukaryota; kingdom Metazoa; phylum Arthropoda; class Insecta; order Blattodea; family Kalotermitidae; genus Cryptotermes; species Cryptotermes secundus. Next base: position 2,401,935 of record NW_019721002.1, on the reverse strand, counting down.
CATCATTCAATGTGTCCAGTGTGAGAGGTTTGTACTGTTGCATATCCACAGGGACCCATTGCCTTACACGCTGTGTTTCACGTATGAATACAAGTCAGCATCTCTGTCTGAATTTTACTATGGCAAGACCAGGTTTGAATCTCAGGGTGGAAATTGGCAACCTCCCTCTTCCTGTTTCTTTGCAGTTTACCCCTTCTTATTGGAGACAGCATTAATAACATGTAAATTTAACAACTTTCATATTCCTACAATGAAGAATATATTTATTTTTGTATTTTTCCAAAATTGACCGTGAATTTGTATTGACAGACAGTAGTGGTTAGCTTAGAACAGTGTCAGTACCTCTTCTGTTCTTATTTTTAGTGGAAGCATCGACTTTTTTTTTAGTTTAATGTCTAAACCATTTCTAGTACTGTTATTTCCAACTCCTGTCTTCAGCAATAGGCAAATTACTTCAAAACAACACACCTACTGTTTAAGGAATCATGAAAGCCCTGTCACCTGTTATGTTATAGAATCTGCGAACGATGATGTTTGACACTTTGTGTATGATTGTAACAAGGCAGTAGACTGGTCACGTAGAGTGGCCAAAGGCTCTCAGCAGTGAACCTGTACAGGAAAATTATGTCGGAGACCTTCTGACAGAGGATACAAAAGGGTTAATGGCTTTCTGCATACTGCCACTAACACTGATTTATGTCTGTCTTCCATTTTTTAGGTGGTTACATTGTTCATGTGACCAGATCCGCACTGAAGCTGAAGCCGAGAGGTGCGCAGAAGACGGGTACAATTGTGTTCTGTGTCGTCCCAGGGATGTACCTCCCCCACATTTGCAACCTCCGCCCCCACCACCAAAACCACCAACACCAACTAAAAGTCCAGGTAAGCAGGCAGGGAGAGATTCTGAAACAGAACATAATATATGGAAGCTACTTTAACTTTGAAGTGCAGAGAAAAAGAAAAAGTTCGATTTTTTTTGTTTCTAATTTACGTAATTTTGTTCTGTAGTGCAGTTCTTGGAATTTTTCTGAGAAATTGGTGTCGCAGAAAGGAAGGGGTTTTACATGGACCATTGTTGGTAAGGGGGAAGGAAGGAAAGGCAGCAGTAGTGCTAGAGACAAAACTGAAATTGTGTCCTGTTCAGTAGCCATGTAGTGTACAATTTGTAATGATATTATTGTGACGTTTTACAGAGGTACCTAAGCTGAGCTCCCAGGCACAGTTCTACATGGATGGGGTGTGTCTGTCTGAGGTGGGGTTGCACCAGATCAAGTCATTAACACTGGAACAGCAGCAACAGTCACGCAAGAAGCGGATCACCAAGAAGATACCTACCAAAGCTGATAAAGAGGCTGGCATCTTGGCTACCATCGAGTCTGTTGTTGCTGGAGGCAGTCTGGGTAAGAGTGGTACATGTACGTCTGTAAAACAGTAGAAGGAAACAATGGAGGAACAACTTATTTGACCTGATGACATTTTCATAAAGCTCTAAGAAAAGGCTGTGATGACCACCTAAAACAATTAGCCGTAGTAGTAAATCAGTATCAAAGTTACTTTAAAAATAGAGATATATATACTGAAATCCCAGTTGTATGTTCCTTTTGTTTAAATTTTTCCCCTTTTTTAGTGTTCAGTTTCAGTGATTTCATGTCAGTAATCTCACTGTTAATTCAACCTGTTTAAGATTTTTCTTGGGTGATGTTCCAATCTGATGTTTTGCAAAGAAACCTTGAATTGGGGTTTCGCTGTAGGTGCTGTTAGGAAACATCTTCTAGGAAGAAGAAAGTTACAGATGTTTGAAACCACTGATCAGGAAAGCATTTCAGCCAAAGATGGATGAAGGTGGAATGTTACATAGGAAGAAACTTTTTGGGTTATACAGGTCGGCTAATCTTGTTTGGGGTGAGAGATGATGGGCTACACATGTAACTCACAAGAAGGGAAGGCAGGAAGAGTAGCATGAATTATGGTGGTTCTAGGGAAGTAGCTATCTTGAGGTGAAGGAGATCAGAAGGAAACATTACAAGTACAGTGGGAAAAAAGAGATTCAGAGGAAGATGGTTTTTTGTTAGAACCTTTGGGTTTGTTACCATAGGGTTCAGCTTTCTATCTCTGTTCGTGATGTACTGCTACATCAAGTGATGGCAATTCATGGTTTCAAGTCGGCAAAGTGAGCTTCAAAGAGCAATGCAGTATAGCTCACAGAACAGTAATGACCAGATGAATTTTATTTTGCTTTGGGGTGCAGCTTCTCACCCATTTGCTACGAGCTGCAACAGGTGTAATGGAAACAGCAATTTAGAGGTGACATTTATCAGAAGGGCACCTGATATTCTGTGAATTAAGTGCAAGACTCAGTTTCATTGGAGTAAAGCAATGTTGGCAGTTATGTTACTTCTTGCAGATAGCTCATTAGAACATGATCCTATCTCAAAACTTGAATTGGATGAGGCCAAGGAGGATGTAAAAATGGAGCCAGTGGAAGTGTACAAGGAGGGGATGATTGTGCCTCCACGGGAGGATGGACGTCCCCCAGAACCTCCAGAAGGTTTCACAATTCATACAACAGAAAGTGGGGTCATGGTCTTGCGGAGGAAGAGGCAGAGAAATCTGCAGAAACTGGGTAAGTTGTAGGCTGCCTGTTGGTGTTATTCTTCGGCCATCAGCCCTGCAAGTTCTGGATAGTGGTAGGCTATGTTTTATGTGTGACAGCTTCTGGAAGTTCTGGGAATAGATCAAGTGTTACAGTGTGTCGGTGAGTAGGCTGGGGCCTGCCTGCTGTACATAGTGGAATTCTGTTCATTTGCTGTTACACTGTATTCAGATGTGCTTGGAGGAGGCATTTTGGTTTCCTGTTGGGTGAGGGCTGGAGACGTTCATGCGATGATAACCGTTACTTGGAATCAGATTTTAGTTGTAATGTTCTTGTGTGGCCTGTTGTGTTATTATGAACCGTGCTTCATTGGGTCCTTTTTCTGTGTCTGTGTACATCCTAAATATAGTACAGACAAGCAGATGTAATAGGTTGCAGAGGACCGACCACTTTATACAAATATACTGCCTTATAATCCATACTGCAAGTGTGTTTAAGTGATTTGCCAAATATTTTTGTGGTGAGCACATCAAAAGTTGAGATGAATGGGGGGATGTAGCCACATATGGCAAAGAAGAGCAATGTGCAGAAAATTTTGGTGAGGAAACCTGAGGTGAAGGGACTGTGAGAGAGATGTTTAATAGGAGGTGAGGATGAGAAGTGGGTCCAGTGATGAATGTGGGTGCCGTAAAAGTATGGGGAACTTAAATGAGTGACTTTAAGCCACTCTGGAAGCATTGTGTTCTATAGGTGTAGTGTCTTATCAATACTGTGACAACAGGGATTGGAGGATTCAATGCCCGGCTGCGTAATACTCGCAACAAGGAGAAAGATGAAGAAGGTGGCGGTGAGGTTGTGTCTGGAGCAGTAACACCTACCTCAACAGGACCGACAAGCACAAATAATGTGGAAGGAGGTTCAGCCCCTGAAGACAAGCCCCGTCGCAAAGCGCAACGCAGGAGACCCAAGAACAGACTCATGGAGAGCTATCCCTCGTACCTTCAGGTGAGTCGAGCACACTGCTGCTCTAACAAGGATCTCCATGTTACAACTTGCTGTCTACAAGGCACTTCAGACAGAAGTAACAGTGTCTGCTGTGAGGCATTACGCAGTTGACATTTCAGTACTTCAGAAAGCACACATGTCAAATTAAATAAGTAGCCGTTTGCTTGTAATCTTTCTTGAATCTGAAAGAAAGCCTGTCTTAAGCAGCTCTTCTTCTTAGGGATAGGGATGGCATAGCGATTTCTGATTTGGATTCCTGAAAGGAAGTTCACTTGGAAGACATAGACATAGATGGGAGAATAATACTAAAGTGGAGCTTAAAGAAATAGGGTGGGAGGAGGTGGACAGGATTTGTTTTTCACAGAATAGGGTCCAGTAACGGGCTCTTGAGAGCAGAGAAATGCATCTTCTGGTTTCATAGAAAACTGCAAATTTCTTGACTAGCTGAAGGACTTAGCTATTCATGAAGAATTCTTCTACTGCATGGAGTTACAGTTAAACCTCTCTACAGCGCCACTCCATGCCCACTGCCGGTATGGGTGTAGAAATGGGGTTGGAATTATTTTTGTGTTTGAATGTATGGGGACTTTATTGCTACATGGAACACCTGTTGTCCTGTTGTCATTAGCCATTTGTGATGCTGGCATCAGTTTTTTTCTTGTCCACACCTCTTTCACCGTATGCCACTGCTTAGCTTGTTTCTTCTGTTTTTCGCTGAAGTATCTTGCAGTTTGTTGAACCCACTATTCCTTGCATACTTAAACAAACAACACATTGTCTGCACTTGCCATGCACATTCATTGAAGAGTGAATTCAGGCTGGCAGCCACTGCTTTATGCATGCAGTATTTCTAGAATGGTTCTGCACCTTCACCAGTGAATGCATATTTGAAAGAGCCAAGAAGATGCAGGACGTGTTGTCATTTCTCGAAAGAGAGGCGCATGCTGGCCAAGCTGTGCTAAATTTATTTATTGATGAATTGTAGTGTTTATCATAATTTGGAACCATTATTGTCTCACGTTATATGGCCGCGTACGATCTTGATGTTGCTCTAGCTTTGTGCAATACAGTTTTGCCCTAATGTCAGTACACTGTCCTCTTCTTGTGTCTTCTCTCTGCCTTCTGTGAGCACTTTCTACTCTCCGTCTGCTTTTGCATTGCTTCTTTTTGCTTTCCCCACTTTGCATTCAGCATTCATGGCACTGTTTGCTTCACATGTACACCATCTCTAAGCTCAGACTGTCCTGTTGTAGGGCTTTTTTTTTTTTTATTGCTATTGGGGTGGGACTAAGTCCCTTGTACTGCAGCCACTTCTGACCAGAGCCCAAGTGTCAGATTTGTTTGTCTAAAAGAGACTTTTGTTTTGACCTTGTGAGGACCCCAGTGGGAACCAGTCGCTCTCTCTGAAGCCCTTTGAATTCACAGTTCTCTTTCTTTATCAGAAAATCTTGATGTACAGTTTTCCATGGTTTCATTGTCTTATCATTTTATCTATTTTGTACATGTATGTTTTCACAGGAGGCATTTTTTGGTCGAGATTTACTGGACACAACAAAGGAAAAGGATAAGGGTAGTAGCAGTGACTCCGACGAAGAGCGCGCATCACCACTGCAAGTGAGTGAAGACAAGATCATACAGCTGTCACAGGTTGGTTCAGTACTTACTCTCTTCATAAATATCTTATTTTGAGTTTGATTACTATGAAAACTATGCGATAATCGTTCCACATGCAAGATAAGTACTCTGTTTTGCAGGATTTCTGATTATCGCAGATGAAATAAAGTGGTTTGCTTCACCCAGAATTGCTGTCATTTGACAATAGCGCTGTCTGGTTTTGTGGAACCATACATTAGCTGGAACAGGAAGTTCATGATATGTGAAATGTGTCAATGTTGATCTTGTGTTGGCATAAGTGGTTTCAATTCCTGATCAGACTCTGACAGGTTGCACCTGGGATTATCAGAAAGTGAAATGACAACATTTTGTCTTGTGCAGGTCTCTTAGATGTAATATCACATTCCATTACTCCTGTTGTGAAGGGAGCAGTTTTCCTGCAAGGATCATAATGAATTTAGTACTGGAGCATCAGCAGCAGACTAGGAAACAGTCTGTTTGTGCCCTTTTTGCATGGTGTATAAGGTGTGATAAATGTCGTGAGGAGCAAGAAGAGCGCAGATTGCATGAAACATAATTCTCTTTGAAGAAAGCAGTCTTCTGGGATGTGGCACAGTGTAGATGTGGTGTTAACCGACATTTCGGAGGAACATATCGCCTCCATCTTAAGGTTGGTTGGTCTGCTTATACCAGTTCTCACGGTCTCTTCGCTTGCGGATTTCTTATTTTTCCTTCTGCCCGGAAGATGGAGGCGATACGTTCCTCCGAAACGTCAGTTAACACCACATCTACACGGTGCCACATCCCAGAAGACTGCTTTCTTCATAGTCACCGCCGTGAAAACATCAAATCTTAAATGATTCTCATTGTCCTCAATCCCGTTATGTTCTGATGATCTCTTGTATGACAGAAAATCCTGGTCTTACTACCAGTGTTTCATGTATGTTCAGGATGAGCTGAAAGTGATGGAAGAAGTGAAAGCAAAGCAAGAGAAGGAAGTTGACAGAGACGAGAAGAAGGTTGAAGAAAGTGAGTCTGCTTGTGTTTCTCTGAAATCTCCAGGAAAGGTAAGAATGTTAATTCATCTTCTCCCCCCACCAGCCCCATTTCCATTGCATACATTCTCCCAACCCTTACATCTTTCCTTTTCATTTTCCTGTCAGATGTTTCCATTCTTTAATTGTTCCAGTTAAAAGAGGAAAGAAAGGTTCAGAATCCAAATGCCGTTCAGAAGTTTGTGTTCAGCATGCACTGCTGTGTTGGCAGTGGTTGGTTAATATGTAACAATTTACAAAATAGGAGAGAACCTCCATATTTTTTCTTGTGTTCGAGGTCTGACTTGCAGTACAGTCACTGGTATCGTTTCATAACAGGGTTGTAATGAGCTGCAGTTAGTAATTAAAATCATTACCATGAACTGGAGTAGTGCATGCAGTAAACTGACTGGCTAGGGAACAGAGGTCTGAGTCCCAGCAGGAAGGGTCTCTTCCCTACCAGACCCAGCTGGGGCACAGGGATCCACTCAGCTTTTTGTCCTGTTCAGTTTCATGTAGTTCAGAGAGCTAGAATTCATCGAGCCATACCTTGAATATTCCTGTTGTGTCTTCGTGCCATGGCATCTCAGCATGGAATCATTGATACTGAATTTATTGTTGCATAAATAGTGAATACTCCTTTTTTATTTTTGTTCATTTTGATCCATTGTATATTGCAAAATTAGTTACGTTTATATGCATGTACTAGTAGTGGCACTTTACACAGTCGTGTGGCTGTGTGCTGTAATTGCTTCTAGTAAACAAGTGCTGTCTTCTGGAAATGTGTTGACACTCATAGTTAAGAACTGTGGACATAGGTTTCTGGGATCTACTTCTGTACTTGACTCTTTGGCAAAGGAGACATCTGGCAGGAAATATTTTAATTTAGTCTGTCACAGTCAGTGTCATGCCCCATACCTAGCTGCTGAAAAGCTTAAATTTTTATACAGAAAATATTACAGTGCTGGTATGACAGAGAACATTGAAACACAGGACTGGCATTGGCATTTTAATGGCAGCACTATAAGGAACACACACAAAGTTGTTGAAAGTGCACATAAACTGTTTCAGCTTTTGTGATGGTAGCCTCATAGTTTGTAGTTGCTTGTGGATTAACAGGGAGAGACGTTTGTGTGTAAACTTCCTCTGCATTCTGCTTTCCAGTGCAAATCATGCATGATAAAGTATCAGGGTTAGTCCTCGTGCTGCTTCATGACTGGAAGTGATTGTGTTTACAGGAGGAGGATGATGGAAGTGACACGGAGGGTCTGAAGGATATATTACCTGGTGATCTGCTGGATACAGATCTAGTCAACACTATTATGAATGAGGATGATGATATCACGAAAAGTGAGGACAATCTGGATGATATTGGAGGTAGGCTTTTCTGTTATCTTCCAGTAATGTTTTTTTTTTGCAGATGACTTTTTAACACTGCATACAACATAGGTGTTAAATGAATAGTGGTCTAGATTGTTTTAAGTTTGTTACAAGCACTGGCAAGAATGAAAGTCTGAGAGTCAGGTACAGACTACTTACCACATACGTAACCAGATGTAGCACGTCATTTTATGAATGCCTTACCCTTTCACATAAACTTAACAGATATTGTAAGATTTGAGGTTTTCATGGCTGTGACTATGGATGAGGCACCATGTAGATGTGGTGTTAACCGACGTTTTGGAGGAATGTATTGCCTCCATCTTCAGGGTAGAAGGAAAAATAAAATCCGTAAGTTAAGAGACAGTGAGAACAGGTGCACCTGTACACCTTGAAGATGGAGGCGATGCGTTCCTCTGAAATGTCGGTTAACACCACATCTACACGGTGCCACACCCCAGAAGACTGCTTTTTTCTTAACAATATTGTTTTCATAATTTCAAGAGTTCATGTTCTGGGGAAAAGAGTGCTCGGATCTTTTTCACAGTGCTGAAAGTATGTCATGGCTTCATTCACTATTGAAGACTGGATCACAAGGTGTAAAAACAAGGTTTAATAAACATCACAATAAAAACCCCTGTTCACAGTGTATATGCATGTTCTGTCAGTCTTGAGTTGTCTTGGATATCGTGGCACTACACGTCCGGTCTGCAGTTTGTTTCATTACTTCTTCTCCCACTCTTAACTCTCCAAGGTAGGTTTCATTGGGCACGCTTAGACTGTCGTTTTGAAGCAGTTTTTGGACTTGAGTCCTTGAGAAAATTATAGTTGCCCAGCTAATAAAAAAATTCCTTGCCTTTTATTATGGATCCTGAAGGTTCTTTGCTTTCTTGGCAAGAGCTTGCCAGAGGTCCATGCCCTAATCCACAGGAGTCACCCTGTTTCTCTAAGACACATTTTAGTTATGCTCTCTGGTATGCCCATGTCTTCTAATGATCTCTTCCACTTAGGTTTTCCAGCTGAAATTCTGTGCATTTCTATCCACCCATGCATGCTACATGCCTTACCTCTATCCTCGATGTGATTATCCTAATATTTTATGAAGAGTACAGATAGTGAAGCTTGTTATGCAGCTTTTCTCCAGACTCCTGTTGCTTCTTCATCAATAGGTTGACACGTTTTTCAGAGAAACCTGTTCCTAAGCATCATTACTCTGTGTGCCTCCCTCCCATATAGCAGTAAAAATTGTAATTATACAGCGATGCATCTTGTTGCATATTCGATTAATGAAACAGTTTTGAAGAACCATCAAGACAGATTAAATTATCAGCCTTTTTAATGTGATCCGCTTACCCCTGCATGACGGACTGGATGTCAAGAGGGGAAGAATGCAAGGAAATGTGAAATTGGTTCTGGGTGCAGCTGTGTTGCATGACTCAGCACTGTCACAGTTATCTGGGCAGCTGACAATTACTGCATCATGTCTGACGTGACTTACCTCTGACGGAGCTCGTACTTTACAAATATAGTGAGTTTAGTTTAAAGTATTGTCAGTTTTGAAGTTGTTGTTTTGTTTTCATAGTTTGAGCCCAGTTTCGAGACAAGTTTCCTATGCAGCATTCTCCTTGAGACCCCATTTTCCTTTTGAGAATCCTTCAATAGAAATTGTACTGTGTTTGGTTTTTATGATTTAATCATTTCTGTCCCTGGCTGTATTCAGACAGATAAGAATAACTGCATATTTTTATATAGATGCAGCTGTGGCAGATGATTCATTGAATGATTCCCTGTCAATGCCTGATGGATCTGCAGATGTATCTGGCACAAGTCATAAAGATGAGCTTGCTGACATTCTTAGTCCAAATTTCAATCTGGAGTCCATGGTTAGTCAGACAGGTAGGTTGACAGTATTAATAAACCTGGGGTAGAACACTGACTTGGGTGCTGAGTTTCCCATTTATGGAATTGGGTTTGGGTTAGTGCTGCAGAGGGCTGCTTCCCTGGAGTACGTAGATACTTGCCTTGGTCTCGTTCCCTTCATTTCACGGCCGTTTTATTAATAGTAACCCGTTTCATTCCCTGAATTCTACGGAAAGTACAAACCTGAAGCTGTGTTGGTTTTTCTGCCATGTCTTTTGAGGTATGAAATTCTTATCAGTAACCGCCACTTAGCTTTGACTAGAACTTTCTGTTATATAAGGTTCTTCATGGGACAGCAATGCACTTCAGCACAGTGTGCATTGAAAACTTTACATGCATAGCCCTGTTCTGGTTTTGTTTCTTTTAAGCAGGGGAATCAGAGCATCAGAGTCTTGCTTAAGGGATGTCATACTCAAGTGCCGTGGGTTTTGAGCCACTGTCTTGGTTGTTATAATCAACATTGTGAAGAAGGTTTTGAATTTTTGTGTTGGTATTACTGAGCAGGCTTGATGAAGTGATGTAGGCCTTGAACAGAGCACCAGCTATTTTGTGGCTTTCTGCAGTCCTCTAAATGCCAGGATGTTACCAGTTTCACAAGGGGGCAGATTATTATGTGGTCCTCTTCACCACGTTTGTGCAGTTCGGGGTAGATGCAGACCGTGGTTTCTTCTGGTCTTCCACAGTTACTATTTCTGTGTCAAGTGGCACTGCACCTTACATCTGTTGCCTGTGGTGTATGTAAAATGCCTGGTTGCTACGGTTGCACACTCTCATCCGGCAGGAGTCTTTTTTTTTTTTTGCATGTTATTAAGATGTATTTTTGAAGAAAGAGAGGGTTCTCACGGTAGCACAGTTGGCAGAGGCACTGTACTACAAGCCAGAAGGTCATGGGTTCAAGTCCTGATGAGGTGGTTTATTCAGTTTACCTAATCCTTGCAGCCGCACTGTGGCCTCGGATTGACTCAGCCTCTAACAGAAATGAGTACCAGGAATCTTTCTGGAGAGTAAAGGGTGGCCAGCGCATAGGGCTGACAACCTTACCTCCATCTGTGAGCTGACTGTCTAGAGAAAATGTGGGAGCTTCGACATCTGACAACCCTGTGGGCCTTCAGGGTCTGTTACAGGGATAGCTTTTCCTTTTTATATTCTTGAAGGTTAATGCCTTTCTCAATGTGTGTGTTGCTGAGATAGACATATTGCCTTTTTATTCACAGAATTTGTATCATGTCAACCTTTAGGCTTTTTCAGTTACAAAGTCAGTTGAGTTCCTGGGTCTTGATTTCTGTTATTTGAAATTAAAACACAGTTTCGTTTGAAGAGAAATGTGGCTGGAAATTGTTTGCAGGATGTTGAGTTCTGATACTAGGGGTTCTGAAATCGGCAGAGGCATTGTGTACTGTTGCAGATATTGAGGCACATACGTGTACATGTACGTGAACTCTGGCTTGTGTCTCTCAGATTTTTCTTGCTCTTAAAATTCTTATCATAAAAATTGGCTACTGATTGTGTAATTTCTATATCTGGATCAGCTTCAAGAGCTCAAAGCAGCTGCATTTCTGGGGACAGGGATAGAGACCAACATCTGAAGCACTCACTTCTGCTACTTGTATGAAGTTACATATTTGTTCATGCTCTGTGTTCATCATTATGAGGCCCTATTTTTATTTTCACGGTACTGAACACTTAGTAAGAAAATATCAGAGACTTGTTAATTGCATCGAGTCTTGCCCATTCAGCAACAGTGCTGTTCTACAGAAACTCGTGTTGTTGTCTTCATGCCCATAGAAGTTCTGTCATCTTTTCAGAATTTGATGCAAGCCTAAAAGAAAAAGCGCTGTTTGTAATTCAGTGATTCATTGACTCTTCAAAATGAGGAAGCATATAAACAGTTAATAATCATCATAAATCACAGACTAACCCCCCCTTTAATTTTATTAAGTCTGTACTCCTTGAGATAACAGATCTGGAAGGCTGCATGTGGCACATAGTCTGTACATTTCCTGCAATCCAATTTTAGCATTGGCACCCAGTCAGTATTTAAAATTACAGGTTCTGTTCACTGTCAGCTCCTCGTATGGTCTCTCACACAGCGGTGCTGTATGTTAAAGCTTTTCTGTGGATGGATGGATGGATGGAACACACACCAATCACAGGAAGTGCACAAATTATTGTATTGAGACACATTCTCCATTTGTGTTTGGTGCCCACACCCAGAGTTTCAAGGAAACATTTAAATTAATGTCTGGATATTACTGTTGTAACTGTTAGTCAGAAAATTGTTAGAATTATTCTGCTAGAATCTCATGCCATGTTGTTTAGTAGATAGGTACAAAACAGCCTGATTATGTTAACCAATTCGCATTTCCCGACTGACAGAAGAGCTCTTTGAAGGCCACTGATTTCCCTTGGTTCACTCTAGCTCTGGACCAGTTCTGGCTTCCCTGTATCATGTACCATTTCTTCACACTGAGCTCACTCTCCTACTGCCCAAAGAAACCTCCATCTTCCTTCAGCTAGTGTTGAAGACATCCTGTGAGTGGTCAGGTCAACATTCTGCAGACAGGCAGCTCGATTGACACCAGGGTGAAGAGTTACCATCAGCATATGTCTTGATCACGTGAACATTTCAACCATAGTGAGGCACTGCATTACATCCAACTCCAGAACATGAGTATTCCCTTCACAGAATCCAGATACATGGAGGGAGGGAGTTAAGATTGCGCTAGCTCCACCCCTATGACATAAATAGGGAGAATGGCTTCTGCTTAAGCAGATCATGTATACCTTGTCTATTTCCTGAAAGAATTTAGAAAGCATCCTTTGTAGGATTTCATGAACAGTGTTGTTAGGCCTAATGTACACTGTTCTTCTGAGGACCCCAATTTGTCCTTAGAGCCTCCTTCCTATTCCCCTTGTTCCTTTCATTCCCATCCACACCTTGCTTTAAGGCCCCACTTAGAGGCTTGTCAGTCCCCCACCTGTGTCACGGTTATCTTTCCCTTCTGCTTCTTTTTTGGTGACCCTCTGTACTTTGCCTGTCACCCCTCCGGTTGGTCAAAATTCCGCTGTCCCCTCCATCTCTCTGTCCCTCAGGCAAAAAGAAGGGGCCCATTTAAGGGCGCCTGTTCTTTCTCTTCCCTCCCTCATCTTTGGTTCCTCTCCTGTGTTCCTGCTTGTTTAGCTTACTTTTTGACCCTGAAGATGGAGGCAGTACATTCTTTCAGAGTGTTCTACGAGACCACACTTGGCAGTACAGTCCAGAAGTTAGTGCTGCTTTTAAAATGCATGTTTTTTTCCCCCTTGGCACTACAGCCCCAGTGGGCCTAGGCCTACCTCCATGAACTTCTCCGTTCACTTCGGTTTTTCTAGATCTTACACGTTCAGTACGACTCCTTGGGCGGGTGATCAGTTCGTCGCAAGACTTCTACATGTACACAAACACAGAAAAACGCACACACAAACTAAACATCCATGCCCTGAGTGGGATTCGGACCCACGATCCCGGTTTCCAAGCGAGCGAAGACAGTACATGCCTTAGACCGCTCAGCTACCGTGACTGGCTTAAAATGCATGTTAGGTTACCCAAATTACAGTAGAAATGTGTACCTTGCCAAGTGAACCCTTTTTTATTTGAGTTCATGGCAACTGGTCATGCTAACCTTTCGTTGGTGTTTGTAAGGTCCATTTGTTGTCCTATGTTGCTACTGAATTTCTGTTTTCTTATTAAATTCATATATACACAACCATAACATTTTAAGAATGTTATTACCAAGATAGGAGTGTGCAGTAGTGAATGTTTTTGGGACAGACATAACATTTATTTTAACCTGCTTTTGTTTGTTCTTCAGTCACAGATGTTGGCCACACAAAGCTTACCATTTTATCAAAGTGTACCTTTGTTATCTGAGATATTCTGTTTTACTGGCTTTTATTTCAGAGACAGTAGTTAATTCAAATTGAAGCTAACAATGCAATTTTCATGATTTTGACAGGACTGCCGAACATGGATAGTAAGGATGTGGAGGAGATCTTCAAAGGCGTTCTGACAGATGAGTCTCAAGAGTCTCAGGAATCTGTTTTTCCATTGGCTGCAGTTGGAACTGGCACAAGCACCCCAGTCCATGTGTCTGTCCCGCAGTCTGCTGGTATGGTCTCTCCATCAGGCAATGTCACTCATTCAGGTAATTCCTTGACAGATTGTTCTGTATTGTGGGAGATGTTTCTAAGTGCAGGCCTTCTTCATAATGCATTTGAGATTTGGCATATATCTTGGGTTCGTGGTGGTCAGGTCTGCACTTCTGTTTCCCACCTGGTAGATTCTTTCCACCAAATTCTGTAAATGATTATGTTGAAACATTATTTTCTTTATTAATATTTACATTACTTAAGGGTTGCCAACTAAAGTAGATTCTTCTGCAGAACAGGACTGCACTTCAGTGCAGGCATAAATGCTTTCTTATTAGGTTTAAACTTTTAATGGTAAATGGGGGAGCACTGAACAAATTGATTCCTTCATAGTGCATGCCTGGTGATGTTAACAGTCACCACACAGATGTTATATCTGCGTCTCTTCATGTTGTATGTGTCTAAATTTGTTTGAAACCTCCCCATTATGCCCACAGTTAATGACAGTAATGGGAGTGACAACTCACTGCTAAAAGGAAATATAGTAAATGTCTTAAAGAACTCTGTACAGGAGACATCATTTTTATGCCTGCCAATATTTGAATGATATTGTTTTGGGCACTAAGGCTGGGGCCACATGAGCGCACAAAATGCGTCCGTTGTAACGAACATCGTGACGTCCGTTGTAGAAATAAACAAGAGAGGCGAATGCTATGCTTTCTTCTGGCTCCATTGCAGACAAACTATGCACCGCATTCTGCAGCTGCGTGGTGTCCTCAGCAATGTCCATCATAAAGTATGTTTGTTGCAACGGACGTACCGTGTGCCCTTGTGTGGCCCCAGCCTAAATACTTCTTTTTTGTTTGTTCATTTTTTCCCAGAAAATTACCCTGTATGACATGATGGAATGGGAGACAGGCAAAATGAATTTATTTTCATGAGTGATTCAAATATCCTCACAGCAAAGTATGCTGAGCTTTGTTTTCCAGTTTAAGGCATTGTCAGTCTGTGGGCCAGAATGTTTGAAGTTCCTACTTGTTCAGTTGTTTCACCATCACACTCTGTTCAGAAAAATGCCTATACTGCTGTTAGTAATGAGCTTCATGGAATTTGCTGTGTTAAAACTTAATATAAAAACCTATTGACTGTGAACCATTTACACAAGCTGGCATCATTAATGCAATTTTTAAAGTGGTCAAATTCGGGATATGAAATAAAATCATGATGACATCCTGTTTTTCCTCAGTCTCCTGAAGCATATGCCAGCCCATTATAGCAAGTCGTGCCACTATCACACCTTTCTGCATCCCATTCAGTTCATTCTACCATTGGATGCTGCATGATCTGAGTTACTGATCCAGCCATAAAATAAGCCATTGCAGTATCGGATTGCTGCTTGTAGCGTCAGTAAGTGAGAGGGAGTTTGCTTTGTAGGAGACCTGTTTTATGTCCGCAAAGTAATTGAACTCAACAGGGCTCTGACAGATGTATGATTAGTGTGAGTTTATAATTTACAGCTTTGCAGTCAGGCCTCACGCGGTCTCTTCCTCCAGTTGGTCAGCCAAACTTGTCACCAGTCAGCTTCCCACCACCATCACCTTACCATTCTGAATACAGCAAGTAAGTGACATAGAATACAACTAATTCACAGCATATCAGTGAATCTTGCTACTTTTCCTGTTCTAACAACAAACCAAACAAAGTCCGTGATTTTAGTCCGCAAGCGAACTATACCGACCGAGTGACCGCCGCTTGTCGGTGAAGTTAGTGCCAACTTTTGCGGATAGAGGGTGTCGCGTGGTCAGCGCAACGAATCCCCATGGCCGTTAATTTTGGGTTTCTAGACCGGAGCCGCTATTTCCTTGAAATAGCTCCTCATTATCATCACAAGGCTGGGCGGACCCTGTTCCAGACCCACTACTTCTCAGAAAATCTGGTAGCGCCGGGAATCAGACCCAGACCTCTGGATCTGTAGCCAGGAACGCTGACCACTAGACCACAGAGGCGGTTCTTTCCTGTTCTAACATAAGAATAAAACATTTTGATTATTCTAACATAGTAAAACTAATGTGCCCTAACACAGTGACCATATACAGGGTGATAGGAAAGTCAGGACAGTCTGTGTTTTTCATACATAAAGAGGTATTAATTAGTTCTCATTGAGCATAAAGTGAGATGAGAAGTTAATACAGTACTGACATTCATGGCACACAAGACACAAGAAGACAGTAGAATGCAATGAACTGGACTAAGCTGAAATCAAGATCTTAAGTGTCTATTGACAGTGAGACAGTGACTGTTCCGAGACATTATAACCATTATGTTATGATTAATGAATGTTTTCCTCATTTGAAGTGTGTCCTGTCTTCTGCTTCATCTTGTATAGTAAGACATGGCAGTGTAAGTTTAATATACAAGATGTGGCTGTATTCATACATCGAATTCTTAATCAGGGGTGCTAATACTGCGGTAGTTATGCGGAGCTTCAGTAAGACATCAAGAAGTGGGAACTTGAGACAGGTGCTTCTCTGGTGCTCACATGTCCAGTGCGTGTGAGTAGTGTGTAGGGTTTGCAGTTATTTCTGTGCACAATAGACTCCACTTGTGGGACATCACCATGCAGCATATTATGATTTCCATGTACATACAATCTAGCGAAATGATTTACTTGTAAGTTATATGCTTTGTTTAATTTCACATGGAAAGTAATGCACCTTACTGATCAAACAGCCAACAGCCAAAACAGAAGTCCAGCAGAAGCTTTGGTTCCATAAAATATGTTTGTGCTGATGCACTGTGTGTTGGATGCTTTACAGTAGCCCATTCTCAGAACCAGCAAGTCCTTGGTTGTCTCAGGCAGATGTTGAGGGTATTGCAGAGGGTGGTTCTGCGTCTACACCTGCATCATCTGTGAATCGGCAGAGCACCCTGAAGATGGAAGCAGATGAAGCGCTAGGAAGTGGTGCAACTATATCATCAGTGTTATATGCTAATGTAAACCATCCGGAGTGGAAGAAGGAATTTCCTGGTAAGTTGAGTAACTTTAGTCCTTGAGAAGCTGCTAGCCATTCCCTCTGATGGAACCTAAATGGTAAGTACTGTGTCTTTTCAGGGGCATGCAGTAGCATAGTTGGTTGAGGCACTGTGCTACAAGCCAAAGGTTGTGGGTTCAAGTCCTGGTGAGGTCATTGGATTTTTTCAATTGACCTAATCCTTCCAGCTGCAATATGGCCCTGGCATCTACTCAGCCTCTAACAGAAATGAATACCAGGAATATTCTTGGGTTTAATGGGCGGCCAGCACGTAGGGCTGACAGCCTCACCACCATCTGTCAGCTGATTGTCTAGAAAATGTGGGAACCTCAACATCTCACAACCCTATGGGCTTCCATGGCCTGTTACAGGAATACTTTTACTTACTTACTGTGTCTTTGAGAGGCTGCATCTGAGCTATACACTTCAGTATTATCCTCCTACCTGTGCCCAAGTTTCCCAGAAGATCCCTAGCACTTGGGATTTTTGTATGCATTTCTTGTCCCCCAAGCATGCCCTGCTTGAGATGAAGGTACGTATGGTGTGTGTCTTTCGTGAGGTGAGAGTGAACACACAGTTACATTCAAATACAAACAATGCAAGCAATTCATTGCAATTTTTTATTCTTTATGACAATTTTTAGTGATTATTTTGTTCAAGACTTGTGTGAGGATGAGTCAGCTTTGCATAGTGATATTAGATATGAGATCATAAGAAAGTCACAGGATTCTGTTTTTATCATAAGATGGAGACCAAAATCTTTATGCCTGCCATGTTATTGGACACACTTGACCTCTCTTCGTTAAGTGTTCCTACTCAAGGTATGATGCATAGTCAAAGGTGTTTTAGGCAGAGTTTGTTGTATGACTTCCATAGGCATTTGAAAATGTCAAGATTTCTTAATTAAATGAAATCACACTTTTTTCTGAAGTCGAAGTTCAAGAGGAACATACAGTATATTTATTATAGAGAGGGATACTGCATTAAGTAGACATTGAGAGAATGTGACTGCAACTTGAAAAAAAAAAACTGCCACCTTGATGTTAATGCCGATACTGGAAGGCTCACACTGATCAGGGTTCTTGCTTTTATGCAGCCTGGAGTGACCGCTATAAGCAGATTTTGAAGAAGTGGCGTGCCCTGCCATCAGATCGTAAAGCTCCATTCCTGCAGCAAGCAAGAGAGAACCGAGCGGCTCTGAGGATGAAAAAGGCGCAGCAGGTCAGTGTCTGCACTTCTATGGATGTCAATTCTTTGCATTCCATGAAGTAGTTTGTTATCCTACTGTGTGTTACAGGTTCAGTGATCATGATGGGGCTCTATATTGTGATCTTGTGCTAATGGGATGGACTCTCATGCAAGTTTAGACCTGTTTTCCCACCTAACATTAATTTGTAGTTATAATTTGTGAGCTTAGTAATACAAGAGTGTATGTGTAAAAATATCTTGGCAATATTCCATATCTTAATTTTATTAAAAATGTCACCATGAATGTTGATGCATGGTCCATACTCCATGTGGAAAAGTCCGTTCGAATGTCTTGTTCTTGTGTATACTTGCACAGAAATATAATTTTCTTGATATTTGATGACAGCTGTGTTGGACGTCTGTTGGATGGAGTATATTTGAGAAAGAAGGCATTTTAGCAGTTGCCAGTACTCCTGTCTTACAGGTGACAATATTACCAAATATAATGGAACCGGCTTGAGCAGGTTTCTTTGTAAGATGTAGGGATCCTCAGAATGAAAATTAGATTTTCTTGGTAAGTTTTGGCAGGTAACAAGAATTCCTAAAGTAAATTAGCCTGATAGCCTTCGTTTGGGGCCCCCAGTATAATGAACACTCAGGTATCTGCGGTACTGGGGCTTGGGGGAAATGGCATGAATAGTTTAAAACAATGGATAATGCAAAAATCTGACAGCATCCTCTGTCCACGCAGCATTCAGCTGTGAATATAGCTGGTCATGCTGTCAGCCATAATAAAGCGAGACAAATGTCCTTCCGGTAGAAGAAAGGAACCCTTGTTCTGTCAAAAGCAGTGAGATAGTACAGGGTGAGCAGATGTATGCCCCGCTGCATAGCACTGAAACTGATGTAATGGGCAATACATTGTTACAAAGCTCTACTCAGTACGGTATGTAAGAGGTTCTGAGAGTGGATGATTGGGAATCTGCTTGTAAAATTCAGTTTGGCCAGCAGCTTTCAGTAGACATCCTGAGTAGTCTCAGAAATGGCTCAGCCTTTAAAAAATTCATATATGAAATGTATAAATGTCATTAAGACCCACAACTTCAAATTGAAACATCTCTCATTATAATGAGTATTTAAGGGAGCAAAGAAAGTAATTTCTGTCTGTGCAGTGTGATGGGCTTTGTATATGCAACAAACATACAGCAGTACCAGCGAGACGTGGAGTGTAGCGAAGAACACTTCTTGTGGACCTTTTTGTTGCTGTTTATAATTTGAGCTTGTAAAGTTACACAGAGCAAATTTTACTCCTAAAACTTTGCCACAATTCCTCTTTGGATTTCTTATTAAAGATCAGTGGTTCCCATTTTAGTTATTTAATGTGCAGCCATTTTGTTGTGATGTGAAAGTTACAATTTTTACACATGCATTCTTTGTTAGAGAGCTGGTTAGTTTGTAACGTATCAACTTAGAGGTAATCCCACTGTGTACTCTTTGTTACTTAGATGGAAGTGCAGTCTAGAAGCCAGCTACAGATAGATATGTGTAATGCTGGTCAGTGGGACTCGTACCTGTGTGTGTATGTGTATTTTTATTATTGTGGGGAAGGAATGTGTCTTTAAATGTTTATGCATTATGGATTGCCATTCCGTAAACCTTTTCAAGATATGTGGAATCACATAAATTTGGGGTTTTTCCCTCCAGCTTGTTTGGTGATTCTCAGACATGATAGGTTGGTTTCAGAAATGGAGTTTTAAATATCCTGTCATTGTAACCATAGGGTCATAAAATATATTGTGTTTGCTAGAGGATCACACAGTCAGCAGCTGATGTCTGTTATGCGGGTGGGCTAGATGTGGATCTACTGTAGAATGTGCAGCACAGTCACAATTTTAAGTAGTTACTATAGGATTCTGACAATGGTGTATAACACACTGATATGTTGGGTTTTTGGACTTATCCATCGTCCTGGTTTTTAAGATAACAAATAAAAACACGACGTTTTGGAAACTGGATCTGTTCCTGTCCTCAGGTGAAGGAAAACACACCTGAGGACGGAAACAGATCCAGTTTCCGAAACGTCGTGTTTTTATTTGTTATCTTAAAAACCAGGATGATGGCTAAAGTCCAAAAACCCAACATATCAGTGAGTCACAATTTTAATTCATGCTAGGGACTGGTCCATTGAAATCAGCAGTAAAAAGAAAGTCATTCGTTATTCAGACAATACAGATTCAAGTCTGAGAGTAATTATTTACATGAAGCACAAAAGTTTAGGGGGATGTTATAAATAAACAGTTATTTAATTTGTACCCAGACAGCAAAGTAGTTACTAATCCATAACATCTTATAACCACACTCTAGTCAATTAAGGAAATGCGTGGAAAGAGTGTCTGTAATTGATTCTACTGATATCATTAATAAAGCAGTTATATGGCCGAGAAGTAATGATGTTGACTGTATTAGTGAAGAAGCTGCTATAGCAAGTGTCACGTAACTTCGAACAAGGCCAAGAGTAACTTTGAATGCGCAGAAGAAAAATTCAGACAAGGGGGTGGGTTCGAGGGTGTGAGAAGTGACAGACGGCCAGTTGTTTGTAAGGCACCCTCGAAGCAGGTTATACTTACGGTTTTTGTATCATCTGTTTAAAAACATCGGTTTCCTTGTACGCTAAATTGTATGAGTACATAATGATTAAATTCTTTTCTTCATTACATATAACTAGTATATTTTAATTTTCAAAGTATAAATTAGTAATACACATTAAACGTATTTTTCTTTTCATGACGAGTGACAATATATTTGTATTATTGTAATATGTTCTTCGAAAAGAGATTAGGGTAGTTTCAATGAAACACGAGGGGTTGGTGAAAGTGGAAGAGCGAGTGTTAAGAAACTCCTCCCGCCACAAGCTATGCATGGGATTTGACTAGGAATGCGGGGCCTTGTTCGAAGTTACGTGACACTCTATAACAGCCTCGATGGACACTTTGAAAGTTGCCAGATTGTAAAGGGAGCTGTTATAGCACAGGCTATGGGCTGGATAGCCAGGGGTGTAGCTCCCAACAGGGGCAAGAGATTTTTCTTTACACCACAGTGTCCATACCATTTGTGGGGCTCACACAGCTGGGTCATGAAGCTGACTTCTTACCACCACCAGTAATTGTACACTGTGTAAACTGTTTGGATGGAGCAAGATATTCATATTACAATGTTCTGGAATATGATGGCAGGCAGTTTGGTAAGCAGGTACCAACTTTTCAGATGAACCTGCTGCCACTTCTACCCTGAAGATTGAGGCAGCAGGTTACCAAAAATTACACTTCCCAGAGTAACATTGTGACTGCCACAGTCACGTCTCTCTGTTAGGGACTGACAATTAATGTTGTTTGTGCTAGTAGTGGCTACCAGTATTCTTTTGATGACAAACTTTGGTATTGTTTTTGGAAGTAAAAGTTGGCATGCAAGACCAGATAACCTATCTTATTTTTTTGTTTATGGCATAAAAATTTGCCTTATTTTTTTTATTGCCAGTGCGGTGGGACTAAGTCCCTTGTACTGTGGCCAGTTCTGGCCTGTTGTACCAGCCCCAGATGATAGGTGAGGGTGATTGTGGAGCAGTTGGTGGAATGAAGATTGGCAGGGGAAACTGAAGTACTCAGAGAAAACCTGCCCCAGTGCCACTTTGTCCACCACAAATTCCACTTCACCAGACCCGGGCTCCAAGCTGGGCCGCCGTGGTGGGAAGCCAACGACTAACCGCTTGAGCTATAGCACAGCCCTAAATTTTGCCTTAAGTAATTTGTGTAAATTATTAATATAGGCTTCTTTCGTGCAGTCCCATTTGTAGGTCTTATTATGCCAGGCTTTTGCAGTCTTTAATGCATTGATTGTACATGTCACAGTACAGTTGGAAAATAAATACCAAATTGTTATTTCCCGTGATGAATTATGTATGTGTAGCGATGGTGCCAGGGATGTACTTAAAAAAACATATGTGTGGTTCTAGATGCTGGGGTATAAAGTAAATAGTTCTGCAGTGGGACTATTACATATTAGCCTTAGATAGGATGAAGTGATATCTAAGCACTTGACAGGCAGTGTAGTTGTTGTCTGACAGTTGTTATATGTAGCAGCACTTGTCCAGCTTCCTGCATGAGAGAGTTTACCTCACATAGCTTGAGTCAGAGCACCACACAGTAGTTTTAAAACTCCACATCTGAGATCAACCTTTCTTTTCTTAACTTGGCTTATGGCTGTTGACACTCCCCTGTTACTACTTGTATGTGTATGTGGGAAATTCCCACACACCCTGCTATATACCGGCAGATCCCCAAGGATATCACAAAGCCCTCAGTTGGCTCCATCAGCCCCCAGTCGACTCCGTCGACAAGTGGGGTGACTGGCGTCATCGGGGGTTCTCCACAGCTACCCACAAAAGCAGGAGGAGCAGGAGGTGGTGGAGAGACAGGAGGCGCTGCAGTGACTTCCGTCAGTTTGGCTCAACAGAAGAATGGTGCTGGTGATAGTGGAGGAGGCAGTGGATCTCCTTCGTCAAATGTAGTAGAGGTGTGTGGAGGCCCTCAACAGTCAACGCAGACCCAAGCACAGCATCAACAACAGCAGCAACAACAGCAGCAACAGCTGCAAATAACTTCCTCATCTCCTCCCAGTGGCTTAGCCCAACTTCATTCCTCTCCTAATGCTCCTTCATCTCCAGTGAATTCACATACTCTGCAACATCAGTCCCCAAATTCAATTCAGATGCAACACCACCAGACGCCACCACCTCCCCCTCCTCCGCATTCATCACTCAGTTCTCATGCCAGTCAGCAGATCCACTGCACAACTTCCCATCAGTTTACAGTTCACCATCAGGTTCAACAGCAGTACCATCCTGGGAAGGCTGCCTCAATCCAACATTCCAGACACTCTCCTGTCAACACTGTTGCACCCCCTCCGAGACCAGTGTCTGCTGGGAAAGTTGCTCCTTCCCCTAATGTTGTTGTTGGTGGGAGAGAGATTGCTGCAACTAACATGGGAAGCATCTTGAGCACTGCTGGGGGTGATGGGTCTGCAGGTCAACATCTAACCTCAATGCCTCAGCCCCTAAACCAACACCACTTGCTTATATCAGCATCTGGTCTATCAACTGCAGCTTTGAATCTGCTGCCACAGGCTCAGCCCCAGTCGCAACCACCTCCACAACCTACACCTCCCCCACCACCACCACCGCCGCCACCGCCGCCACCACCCAACCTCTTAAACAGCAGCACTGTGAATCCAGTGATGGATCAGCAGATTCGAGTGCTGACACCATCCGAAATAATGCGCACACTCCCATCCCTAGGCCAGGAAACGTACGACTTACCCACGGCCGCACCTACGGTGAGCCAGCCCAAATAGATTTGCTTTTCTTTCCTGAATGATCAAAATTTGTTATTGTTTAGACTATTTCTTTGTTTTCATTAATGTCAAGCTCAGTGCTGTACGTTTCCTTATTCTTGTTGTCAGTATTCTCACATACTTTCTTTAAGGGAACTGTAGATGTTGATACGTGGTACATAGTGGGTTTTCCATTACGTATTTTATGATTTTTGTAAATTTAGTTTCTTGCTGCCAGTTGCGTAATGACAGTAACTCTAGGCTCTCATATTTTACTTAATGAAACCCATCTCAGGTTTAGGTTTGCAGTATATGGGATGAACATTTCAGAGTTGGGGTTTCCTTGTAAGAACATCAATTATTTGAAAAATACTATTTTAGTGTCATTAGAGCATCTGCATTCCCTCACAGTTTTGTGCCATTGTTGATACCTAATTACTAAATTAGATTATCACAATTTCCAAACACTTCTGTTACGTTGTAACTTTTAAAGCTGTTCCAAGTAACGGTTCTACAGCTTCAGTCTTACACTTTGTACAGTTTATAATGTGATGCTTAATAATAATGATTTGGAAAGGATGTGAAAGGACCGTCCCAGCATTTGCCTAAATGGGCTGAGGAAAATAACAGAAAACCTCAGTTAGGATAGCTAATCTCAAGCTGAAGTTTGAACCCAAGACCTCCTGTTATGAAGTAGGCGTGCTACCCACATGATTGTGACATTTGGTTTTATTGTCACTTTGTTGTTATGTGCTTAATGCTGTACTAGCAAGCTGAATGGAGACCCTTGAAGTTCCAGTATTCTTCTGAGTAGTGTTCAGGCCGGTACTCTCAAAGCAAGGTAGCATTGCATGAGACAATAAAATATGAACATGTAAATGACCCTGAGTAGTTTAGATGAAAGTGTCTCTTTTCTGTGCCTGATAATGCCATGTTTGTGTGACAGGACGGTTTCTCATGTTTTCATAGCAAATTTTAAACAAAGAAAGGAAGTTGTCTGAGTGAGGATGTCAGGGTTAGAGAACCTGTTCCTTGTTTAGTTGGAATGTCCATGTCCCTCCCATTACTCCTTGCTGCTCGAGTTGATGTTGATCGCTGTTTTGTGTAATTGTACTGGTGTTGGTTTTCTGTTTTTCAGATACATGTTTTTATATATATATAAATGTACACTTTGGTTTCATAGCAGAATGCTCCTTTGCATGTGATGGTGTATTTGTGTTAATCTTTCCTTGCATAATGTATTGTGTCTGTAACTGCATAGCTGTTATTTTGACAGGTTCTCGAATTTAAAACGTGTAACTTTTCTGTATTTTTATGTTCAACAGAGTTGTTTAATTTGCCATTTTGCTTGCCTGTTGTAAAGGTAACTAAGTTTTGAAGATATTGATAGTAGTTAGCAACTAATTTATTGGTGAAAGTGGTTTATTTATATCATGGAATAACATTCAGGACAATCTTAAATGCATGTGGCCAATTTTATTCAACCAGTAATCAGTAAATATAGGAGTCCCAGTGCACATGATGAAGACTGTTCCACACAGTGTTGAAATGTAATCTCACACAGACAAGCCCACGCTTACAGGTTGCCAGTTGTCCATGTAGTGTGTTCATGCCCGTTAACCTTTCACTGCTATATGGGACAAAGGTTTCCCTTATGTGAGACATAAATGAAGATTTTTCCATATTATTCCACCCTTAAGAGGTGTTTGTTTTACCTTTCATTCAGAATAAAGGAGTTGTCTTGTACTCCTAAATGGTACAATACAGATTTCAGTGATTTCCGGTAATATCAACTGTTGGAGGTTACTCTCAGTGATAGTTCATATGTGCTTGCAGTGCATTGGAGCTGCCTGTGAGTTATAGTTCATAATAATGAAATTAATGTCATTTCTTCCACTGAATCAGTGAG
Source organism: Cryptotermes secundus (assembly GCF_002891405.2). Classification (NCBI taxonomy): domain Eukaryota; kingdom Metazoa; phylum Arthropoda; class Insecta; order Blattodea; family Kalotermitidae; genus Cryptotermes; species Cryptotermes secundus. Next base: position 2,376,750 of record NW_019721002.1, on the reverse strand, counting down.
AAAGGCACTTGAATTTGAACATTTGTTTGGAACTCATTTTCTCATATCAGTACTCCAGGAGTACATGGGTTTTGAGATGAAGCACAGTCACCAGATATCAGTAGGTTTGGCAAAATGATCTATGTGATGAGGTAATGTCAGACATTCCAAAGTGTGGTGCATTAATTGTGCATATTACTGGTAAACGGAATTTGGGTACATGAGATGATGGGACCGTTAAGAGCCCAGATGGAAGTGGTGTATCTGTGTTTGATGTCTGATTTCTCATCATCAGTGTGTGCTGAAGAATATAGGACAGTACAGAAGTATTACCTGCTAATTTTGACTTGATAAGTAGTGAAATGGTGTTTCCTTAAAATTTGTCACTGATAACAAAGGGCCAGGTTCATCACCTGTGTGTCATTATAAGCACAGTCATTAACATCTTATGACTGAGGATAACATTTAGGTCATCCTATTAGAACTCTGGATCCATAACCACAACATGAGGAAGTAACTGTCTCTTAAAATGGTAATAAAGAAATAAATAGTTTTTAAATATTCCTTTGAATATACAGAAAGTGTGTATGCAATTCATGTTTATGAAGAAATAATGATTTTGTATTCTCATTGGTAAATTAATGATGTCACTTGCTACTGAGACAGACATTATGCAGCTTGTTGAGTTTAGGCGTGCGAAACAGAAGCCTCATTAGAAGGGTCACAAAATCTGGTTTTGATTTTGGTTTCTGGCCACTGTTCCCAATGCATCCATGTCCCTAGTCCCCAATAATGTCTAATGTATAATTTTGGCAGTGACATTAACAGGCCAGAGTTGGCACCTGTCTTCCAATTTTGTAGTAAAGTTTGCATAGAACTTACTTGTTTTTCTGAATGTGTCATGAGGAAATTGCTGCTGAAAATTTTCACTTCTTTGTTTGTCTGATCTGTTATTTGTATTAACTCAAGTGGGATTATAAACAGGAATATATGCCATATGTGTGGTTATGTATGTGTGTACATTCATGTACGTATGTGCACACGTGCACACACATCATGACACATGTGGTATGTTTCTGATTCACCCCAACAGAGTATGGCTTCTGGAACAGTGGAACGTGATATGCTTTGGTGACTGGAATATTCAGAACGGGTCCTCCTGTCATTTTCTGGTTTCCTTGTAGTGGTCTAGACTTTTCTGTAGTCTTGTGCCACTTGGTAGCTGTTTATATTTGATATGTTTTTCTTAAGGAAGCATGCTTTGGCAGCAGAGTGACTTGCAGTATTCATGATTCCTAGAATCAGATGCATATATGTACAATACTGGAGTCGCTAAAAGCATTTTTACTAAGTATGAACATGGAAGGTGTATGCCATATTCAGACAATTGTGGAAATCTGTTTTTGGTTTTTATTAAATATTCTTCACTTGCTATATTGGTGCTCTCCTTGTCAGTACCACATTGCAGTGGATTCCTTCTAAGAAGTTTTCTAAGGTGCCAAGACGTGTAATTTCTTATGCAGGAAAACATGTTAAATGACAGGCTTCAGAAGGCTTACAAAATTAATTGTATCCCTTTGTAGGTAACTAATGCAGTAAACATATTTGTACACAGTTTCAGAGATACATTGCATGTTCCTCCTGTCATGATTAAAGTTGACTTGTCTTCTAAAATATTATCCTTTCTTGGAACATGTGTCTAGTATTATTTTGTTTTATATGTCTTTCAAACAAATTTGAAGTCAGACCTTGTCCTTTCGAAACATGTTGGGAACTCCATGAGCACTGCTGAAGTTATGCATGCACAGCGGTTTTTTTCTGTACATACGAGTACATGGCAGGGACTTCCCATGCTTAAAGTTCATGGCTCCTCTTGATTACACACTTACTAGCAGTGACATCTTTTCAGATTCATTCATATTTCTACATTTAAGCACAGTAATTCTCTTCATTTCTCTTGCCCCCTGCGACATCTGTCATCTTTGAAAGCATATTGTGATGTGATGGGATGGGAGTAGGCTGGAAAATAACCTGCGCTCGTCTGCGGTAAATATGTCTTTTGGATTGTATTCATACTGAAGTGAAGAAAGCGCTCCTATCTTCCAGGCACCTACTTCCTCATTACTTGGTTCTGTAGGCAAGACCTGCATGTTTTTTGAACTGATGATGCCATTCGTTTGAAAGTATGATTTCAGTATATAGTTTTAAGGCTATTTCTTCAGCCTTTTATCTTAATATTGGACCTTTAATTGGTGTATATAATGGCTCTTTCAGCCTAAACCACTCTAGCACCACTGACTGAGTCTTCTTATATTTAGAAGTTCCTAACTCTTTTTCTGCCTGGACAAGTACTTACACTTTGCTGAGGTGCGTTTCTCATGTTCTCCATAATGTTTGGAGTTGACACTGGCATGCTGAGTCGTTATTTCTTAATGCACTCCAGTTCCTCAGAAACGCATTTTTCTTTGTTTTTGCAGCCATGTATACACGTGTCAGTTTACTTTCACTCGCCTCACTAAATTCAACACATGTTCACCATGCGTAACCTTGCGCATGGTGACCCCACTATCAGCTAGACAGATGGAGAGTACTCCATGTGGCATTTTGCTGTAATTTCAGTTGCTATAGTGTGATGTGTAGCCAAAAAGCACAATGCAGTTCTGTGGCCAGTTGACTGGCACATATTAAATGAGTAAAGCATATAGTGTATACATATGGCTTTTGATAGAACCATCTTGGAGTGGTGGAGGAGTCTTATTAAATGCCTGTCAGTTCTTATGTAAGCATACTTTTACCTCAATACAGTTGTCTGTCTGCAGACCCTTCCATGGTCTTGAAGTCAGGACGTCCCATTTAACATGCTGTATATGTAATGAGCAATGGTGTGTAGTGGTGCACGCAACTAAAACTCTGGACATGGTGTAAGGTTTATATGATGACTGTAAATTCTCAACCAAGTGATCATATCAAGTAGCACAGTCTAGGTCGGTAAACAGACTTCAGTTATGATTGAAATTTGTTCTGTCAACTAATGGATAAGAAGATCACAGGCTTGTGGGATGTGATGCTGTGTAGTTTGGTACATATTTCCCAGCATTTTGGACAGTCCTGCTGCTGCCTTCACCAGTGCAGAAGAGTTCTGTGTTGGGAAAAATGGTCAATGTTGTAAGGAAGGGAAGGCGAGGAGCAGAGTCGAGACGAACCTCCGACACATCAGTAAATATCTACCAGACTATGTGTTATCACATCCCAGATGATAGTAACCTCAAATTTTTTATTTTGTCAGAATTGTATCTTGTGGAGTGTAGTAGCACTCAGTGAATGGAGGAAGTTCATTTGTACTCATAACACTGCATCCATTTCATAATGAGATGATCAGTTTCAGTATCACTTGTGTAACTTGGAGAACTGGTTACTAATACTGAAACAGAAATTCTAGATTTGATATGCGTTTGGTGAATAGAAATTTATTATTTTTATAACTGAGGAGGATCACAAATTAAGTCCCACTGAATGTTTAAAGATTCCAAAGAGAAAACTAAAATACATTAGCAGGTTTGTCAAAGCTTCATTTTTCTAAAGTAAGTCATAAGTTGCATTTCTCTTGATTGTTGTGTACACTTTTTATGGAGGAAGAAGGTTAGAAAAATGTCAGAATTTCCCCAGACTGTTGAGCTCTGTAGATATTTAGTGGTTGTAGATGTCACGTGTGTGACAAAGTGTAGGATTTGAGGGCATTAAATGAGCCTGGCGGTTTGAACATGGAAAACAGGAAATGGAATTATTTTTCCCCTCATTTATTACTGTGCTGCCCCCCGACTGTTCGTAATGCTGAAGGAGTTGCCACTGGTTGAGCATTTGCAAGTGGTGTGGCCAGAAGTACACATGCTGTGTGTGTGTTTGCAGGACCAGGAGAAGATCTTGCAGCAACAGAAGACTTGTCGGGAGGCAGAGCAAGAGCGGCAGTGGAAGCAGCTTCAGGCCCTGCGCCAGCAGCAGGCCCAGCAGCAGCAGCAGACCATCCATGACCAGAGGGCACAAGTTAAGCCAGCTAACTAATTAACTAACCAGCACACCCATGTAACGGCGACCTACCAATTAATGCTGTTTAGGGAAATGTTTGTCATGAGAATCACACTAAACACCACGCAGTAACCACATCGATGTATGAGGGGGGGGACCCAAACAAAAACTGGAATTTGTTTATAAAAAATTCTGTATGTATTTTTACATAACAAAACTTTAATACCCTTCAAAGTGCTCTTCATTTGATTGACTGCACTTGTCCAAACGTTTTTTCCATTGCTCAAAACATTTTTTAAATTCATCGCTGGTGATGCCTTTTAGTGCTTCGGTCGTTTTTTTCTTTACGTCTTCAGCATCAACAAAACGTTTTCCCTTGAGGTCTCTCTTCATCTGAGGAAATAAAGATTGGGTGAGTATGGGGGGGAGCAAGGGTGTCATGCCAATTTTGGTCAAAAATTGCTGCACAATCAGCGCTGTGTGGGCAGCCTCGTCGTGATGAAAGAACCATTCACCTGTTCGTCACAGATCGGGACGTTTTCTCCTTAAACTGTTATGGAACCTTTTCAAAACTTCCAAATAATTATTCTGGCGATCTTCCAGAATGATTTGACAAATTTTTGTCACGTTTTCCTGAATTCAGGCTGTCGAAGGATGTCCACTTCGAGGTTGATCATCAGTTGACATTTCACCACATTTGAAACTGGAGAACCATTCATAAATTTGTGTTTTACTCATGGTGGCTGCCTTGTAGGCTGTTTGTAGCATAACAACTGTTTCTGCTGCTGCTTTCCCAAAAAGAAAACAAAACTTCACAGAAGCACGTTCGTGTGAATCGGCCATTAATTATGAAAAAGTCACCAAACACTACGGAAACTTCTCTGATGACAGCAGCTGGTATACTGATTCAGGAAGGTGCTGCAAACAACCACCTAGTGGTGGAAACCTGTACTACAAGCCTTCTAGAAACAAATTCTGTTTTTTTTGGGTCCCCCTTCATAAATGGTTAAAAAAGAAGTGAATGAGGGAACCAGGTGATTTGGGGGTGAGCTGCTGGCTGCCTACTCACAGTCATCCCCTGGGCCTTCCCTTGCCTTCTCATAATAAAGGGAAAACTTTGTGTGTACAGACAATATCAGCCTCCGTCCCATGTTGAGCTGAAGGTCCACCTCAGTTGTCTTTGCTATTATTATACCTGACAGTGCTTTCATTTAGAATATATACTCGCCATGTTCAAAATTTCACTCACTGCCATTAATTCCATTGTGTCATAAATGTTCATGAGGTGTCAGCCCCATATGTATGAAACACATACTGACAGCTTTGAAAGTGGAAGATAAAAGTGATATTTCTATGGCAGTGGACAAGAAAATGTAATTATACTAAGTCCATTCTAATGCAGTATTAACATCAAGTGTGTTCCTTACCCTTACAGCCATGGCTCGTGTTCATCGCCAGATGAGTGCTGATGGAGTACCGTTTTCTGCTGACCAACCTGCGTCATCTCTTACAACTCAGTTACAAGTTTCAACTGCACAGGTAACATTGAAAACTCTGTACTTGAAAAATCATTGTTGTATTGTTTTGCTGGGGAACCAAGAATTTTGGAAAGTGCTGGTGGACAAATTTGTATATAAGAAATCCTATTTTTCCTTTGGTTCCATTATTTAAAAGCATGCCACTGGTTCAATATAAATAGTATACTCCCTGATGTTTATTCACAGAGCTCAATGTGGTAGAAATAATGGAAAATGATGTAAGATGATTTTGCTTCACATGTAGATATCTACAATGAAATAACCATAGTTTCAAAAGTACAATAATAACATTAGTATTCAGTTGTGTAGATGTTAATTTGGGAGTGTTTTCTGCTTCAGGATCCGAACACAATGGCGCCTCTATCTTCTCCATCGCCAGGGTCGCGAGCACAGTTCCCAGCTCCTCAGGTCAAGGTGGCCCGAGTTCATACTCCACAGAGCCCTGGCAGTACAGGCCCATTTCCACACACTAACCTCCCTCCTCCCTTACCCCCACCCCATCCCACAGGGCGCCCAGAGATGTTAGCACCTACGCGTCCAACTATGCTGACTCTTCCCCGTGGAGCTCCCACAGCTGTTGTTCGTACACCAGAACCATTCACTGCAGCACGTCTCCCATTTTCAGCTGGATCCCAGCCCCCTTCTCCATTTTCTCCTCAGTCACCTCATGAGCAGTTTCCTGTCTCATCTGGAACACCCACCACTCCCCAAGCTGCTGCGCTCCAGGCAGATCATTTTCAGCATACTCCGTCTGAAACACCACCGTCAGATCCTTATGGACAGCCACCGCACACACCAAGGCCTGAGTTTATTAGCAGCGGGCCCCAGCCTCAGAGAAGTCCTGTATATGTGTCTACTGCACGCCCCAGTTCAGACGCATATGCACAGTCTCCAGCCACCCCTAGACCTGGGGGCACCAGACCAACCCCTCAAGTTGTATATGCACCTGTTAGAATCCAACAGCAGCAAGATCCATACACATCGCAGCCACCAACTCCTCGCCCTGCCCAGATCGACCCCTATGTGCAGCAGATTCCAACTCCGCGACCTCAGGATCCTTATGCAAACCAGCCACCTACACCAAGACCTCAGCAAGTTGACCTTTATGCCCAGCAGCCTGCAGTGCCAAGATCTAGAACAGAAGGTGAAACATTTAGTCAGCAACAGCCGCAGCAAGGTCCTGAGGTGAACAGGCAGCTTCGAGATCTGTTGCAGAGGCAGCAGCAGATCAAGAAACTGGAGCAAGATCAGGTTGTACAGAGCCAGCCCAGACTATGGAGCCAGCAGGGTATGTATTTTTTTTTATTATTGCTAGTGGGGTGGGACTAAGTCCCTTGTACTGCGTCCACTTCTGGCCTATTGTACCAGCCCCAGATGATAGGTGAGGGTGATTGTGGAGCAATTGGTGGAATGAAGATCGGCAGGGGAAACTGAAGTGCTCGGAGAAAACCTGCCCTAGCGCCACTTTGTGCACTACAGATCCCACTTAACCAGACCCGGGATCGAACCCTGGCTGCCACAGTGGGAAGCCAGCTACTAACTGCTTGAGAGCAGGGTATGTATATTCCCCCAACTGTCACTCTCATACCACATTCACATGAGGATCAAATATTGGATTTGAATGCAGTATATATGTCAGTGTATACTAACATCCATGCCGTGTCACACTGTCCAGCAGTAGTAGGTGAGAGAAAGGTGCATGGCTCAAGCTCAAGTCATAAGCTGACACTGAAGCTATGAAGGGGAGTCACATCTTACAACATACTCTGTGCTGACGCTGATAGTGTGTGGTGCTGGGTACTGTGATAGAAGTTGACTGAGCTTTTGGAGCAACATACTGCCTCCATCTTCAGGGTCAAAGAATAAACCAATGTAGCAGCAAGCAGAGTGAGCCCTCATCCTGGACGATGGTACTCTCAAACTTATTGTTTATTGAATTGAAGGAGATTCTGTGCCTCTTTAACCTAAGTGTCTGTCAATATTAAAATGGACGATCATATTAAGGAAGGACTTAACATATGTGAAAGCAGATAGTGTATCAAAAGGTACCGGGTGTAGCTGTGATTGTGGTTGTTGACCATGCAGAATGACAGTGAAGCAACAGGTGACTGAAGCAAACATCTGAGGGTGGATTGGCCCTAAACTTAGTCACTTTCGTGAAACTGATAAATAAGTTTGTGCATATACTACGAACTCAGGCTGTTACGTGGATAATGACAGAATAGCAAGTGTTAGTTAGCCTGTACTGTATAATGGTCACATTTGTCCATCTATTGTAATGAATTGTAAATAGAAACTTTTAATCCAGTGAAGGCTGCAGGTTCAAGTCCCGATGAGGTCATTGGATTTTTTCAATTTAGTACCTAATCCTTCCAGCCGCACTATGGCCAAGGTGTCGACTCAGCCTATAGCAGAAATGATTACTAGGAATATTCTTGTAATGTTCTTGGGGGTAAACGGTGGCTGGCACGTAGGGCTGACAACCTTGCCGCCATCTATGAGACGATTGTCTGGAAAGTGTGGGAATGTCAACATCTCACAACCCTATGGGCCTCCATGGCCTGTTACAAGGAAACCTTTACTTTACTTTAACTAATAATGTAGGTTATATGTAACAGTCACTTATAAATGCACCAGTGTTATTGTTATACATTGTGTAGTTCTTGTTCTGTTACAGAGTCATTTCACTGAACATCGCATTCTTCAGTTGGCAGAAGAACGTGTTTTATCTGTTCACTTAGTCAAGTTCAAGTTCCACATGCTGTATGTCCCGTTGTGTACGTTGATGTAGTCGTGGAGTAGAGGGGGGAAATCTTAAAAAATCTCTGATGTAGAATCCGAGTTTTCTTCTATGGTTCCCTGTAATCATATGATTGTGCTGCTGATGCCCATTTTCTGTTTATGCTAAACTTTGCGATTCCTTTCTGTCCTCACTGCTTTTTACTGCCTGGCATTGGAATGTTCATTGACCGTATGGATCTTGGAACAGAGCAGTTCCAGTTGGACAGCAGAAGTGGCAGGGTTTGTGATGACAGAACAGCATTAGTGAGACAGTAGACTGCATTTATTATTCTGTAGCAGTGGGAAGAGTTAAGTAAGGAGACATCTGATATTGCTGTATTGTTGTGTGATACAGACGGCCAGGATGGGGGGATCCACCAGCAGGCCTCTGCAGTTTCCCAGACAGCTGTTCACTTTGAATCTCCAGGAGGCGGACCAGTAGTCCAGCAACAGGCCCCAACATCACCACATCCTGTCACTGCAACAAATACAGATGGTACCTTCCGTCAGCCATTGCCGCCTGCCCTGGCAAGGCCGAGACTTCCATCCCAAAGCAATGTTGTGATTCGTAGCCCAGTAGGGGTTAGGCACCCACTGCAAGGGTTAGATCCACGTCTTCAGGTATTGTTTCACGACGAGCTTTTTGTCAGTAGTAGGCGTATGCTACTTCAGAGTACACTTGGTCGTCGACTTACGACCGGCTGCACTTATGACCACAAAAAAAAAGGGGGGGAAAATAAAAAATGATTAAAATCTAAAAGTTTTTAAAAATAAATTATAAAGATGATAAAAAGATTAGAAAGGTTAAAAAATACTGTTAATAAATATATGGCCGACATACGACCAGATTGACTTATGACCTGTCAGTCAGAACGGAAGTCGGTCGTAAGTCGATGACCAAGTGTATATAGGAACAAGGAGTTTACATATTAAAAATGGAAAACAGTAAAAAATTTTTGTGCTTAATGCAGAATTACTGTAATTTGAAATTTTTACATGTTCATCGTAACCATTTCAAAAAGTGGAACGCGTTACCATTCCCACGTTTGTTTCTGTTCAGTCTTAGTCCTTATTGTGGTATGTAAGGGGATGCATGCCAAGAAAATTGTGCATCATTGCTTTAAAGACATTCCATGCTCTTTTTTTTTTTTTTTTTTTTTTTTTTTTTTTTTTTTTTGTGGGGTGTATTTGAAATCATATTGTCATGTAATATGTGTGACTATATACAGGGTTTGGATTGGTGAATAGATTTATTGGCCCCTTATACACATGACATGCAAGTATAAGTAATTGCAGTGCCATCACTAATCTCCACAATTCACTATAGCACCTGCTCAGCCTTTTCCAGCCTGCTGTGTCTTCACTAGCCATTCCCTGGCAACTGCTTCTAACGGTGGAGATTCTTCAGCTTCATACGCTCAGGTGTTATTTTCACAGCCTCCTGTGCAGGTCTCATTTGGGCTGGGTACTCTTTTTTTTTTATTTATTTATTTATTTATTTATTTATTTAT
>NW_019721002.1:2364341-2366766 GCF_002891405.2 Cryptotermes secundus | reverse complement strand
ATAAGATAAACGGCTCTTTCAATACCATTGTATTGATTTAAATCCCAAGAAAGACAAGGATGCCCTTTTTGGGGGCCCTGTGGGTTCTTCTTCTTCTGCCTTGACGGATTAGGCTCTCTGGTCTGCGTGCATTCAAAAGTAACTAATCCTAAAATTTGAACCTCACAGACAGTTGGTAGGACTGCTTGGATGTATGAGCAGCCCGTCGGAAGGCCACTACCTACACGGGACAACACAAACACAGAATATGGGTAGATAGACATCCATGATTTCAATAGGATGGGAACCCACAATCCCAGTGTTTATGTGGACAAATACATTTAATTGTTACAATGTTTGTAAAATGTTATAAATATATTTAAGGAAATATAATTTTAGAAATAAGCATTATATTACATTTTAATTATATAATCTCTAAAGACACTATATATATCTTGAAATATTACAAATTTTAAAGATATTTCTGAAAATTAAACAATTGTAGAAACAAACAGATGCTGAATTATACGTTCTTATAATTCCTAGAGTCTTTAATGTGAGCTGGAGTAGTAGTGGAGGGATCAATATGAATCAGACAAACAGAATAACCCCCCTCGTAGCCCCCACACCCCCGCACTAGTCCGTGTTGCGATTACGTGCCACGGATTTTAATTAGCAGCAATGCACTGCCTCGTGGTAACAACCTAGATCAGTCTCCACGGCACCTCCGTGGCTTTCCGTTACGTTACAAGGAATTTATATTTCAAGTTCAACTTCCAGAGTGAGACTAAAAATGATTATACCAGCGAGCATTAAGAGCTGTATCTAAGCATACATTTGTACACTACAGCACCAATGATCTTCCCAAGGAAGGGACACGGCCCTTCGATCCAAAGCGAAGCAGTCCCTGACTGAGGTCATGTGTCTTATCACTTCAGGCGATCCGGTGAGATAGTTGCACAGAACCCATTCCCAAAAGAAGAAAAATTTATAACTAAAAGAAATAAAATATAATATCTTCTTACATATAAGGCCTTTCAAATTCTCCATTTCCTTAGTTTCTCTTTCTCTGGTCCTTTAGCTAAGCGCCCACAAATGTATTTAATAATGCATAAAGCGATTCGTGTCCACTGCAGTTTCGTACTTTGAAAACCGTTTAGGTCAATATAAATGTATTTTAGTGCATAAGTCATCAATATGCAGCGATTTGGATGCAAACAATAGAAAGAATTGTAACGAGAGATCCTTTTCGAGTGTTGGTGCTGTAGCGTGTAGAGCCGTTATTAAGCAACGACCGCGAAATACGCAAATATACCAAAGCCGTTACTGGATAAGAATCGCAAATAAACGTTTTCACAGCAACAAAACGACGCGCAACGATAGAGGTAATATTGGAAACCTAGGTTTTAACTGTGGTCCGTGCCGAGGGCTTATAAGGCGGAAAACTGGAGCATGAATAGAGAGTTGGAAGGGAGCCGCCGTTCAGAGAAGACTTGAGCCCGGAAGCAGAGGACTAATCGTTGTTAGAAGCCGGTGCCAGACAACTACTAGTGAAGACATTGAGGGTTGGAAAATACTTAGCGTGATTTTGTAAAGTGTGGATATAGTGATAGTTGTATAGCTATTTGTAGTAACGACCTGTAAATGGTCTATAAATCCAATATCCAATCCGAAACCCCTTCGATATTCACACGCATATAAAGTGACAGTACTTTCATTTTCAGTCAGTGGGCATACGTGTTCATTAGATTTTCATAATAAACAGGTAATATTATTAGATTGTAGTAAGGGAAGCCGAGGTACAGACGAAACGCTGTCGTTGGGTGTAATGTGTGTGTGAGTGATTTATTTTACGACGTCACTGCATCTGTCTAGAACCTATGGAGTCGAATAGCTAGACGATGGATGAACAATGAATTGGAAACTTCTTACAAGGCAGCGCTCACATCCCGATAGAGGCCCTGCTCAGGTATTTGCCAGGATAGACTCAGAAAAATAATAAAATCCTCCGTCAGGGTAGCCTTCGTCCCGGTCGAAATTCGAAGTTAGTACCTCCAAACTATTTGGCATAAGGAAAAATTGCCTGATCAGTGGAAAAAGTCTATTATTGTACCAGTTCACAAGAAGGGTGATAAAACTGACTGTAGTAATTATCGGGGGATATCACTGCTATCAACTTCATATAAAATTTTGTCCAATATTCTTCTTTCAAGGTTAAGTCCGTATATAGATGAAATTATTGGGGATCATCTGTGTGGGTTTCGATATAACAGTTCAACTACAGATCATATCTTTTGCATTCATCAGATACTGGAGAAAAAATGGGAGTACGATGAGACAGTACATCAGCTATTCATAGACTTCAAGGAAGCCTATGATTCAGTTAGGAGGGAAGTATTGTACAATATTCTGATAGAGTTTGGAATACCCATGAAACTAGTTAGGT
>NW_019721002.1:2353487-2364112 GCF_002891405.2 Cryptotermes secundus | reverse complement strand
ATAATTTTGCCTGTGGTTCTGTATGGGTGTGAAACTTGGTCTCTGACATTAAGGGAGGAACATAGACTGAGGGTGTTTGAGAACAGGGTGTTGAGGAGAATATTTGGACCAAAGAGAGATGAAATCACAGGAAGTTCGAGAAAACTGCATAATGAGGAGCTTCATAACTTGTACTCTTCTCCAAGTATAATTAGATTGATCAAGTCAAGGAGGATGAGGTGGGCAGGTCATGTAGCACGAATGGGGGAGACGAATGCGTATAGGATATTGGTGGGAAAGCCAGAAGGAAAGAGACCACAGGGAAGACAACGGCATAGGTGGGTGGACAATATTAGAATGGATCTTAGAGAGATAGGATGGGATGGTATGGACTGGTTAGATCTGGCTCAGGATAGGGACCAGTGGAGGGCTCTTGTGAACACGGTGATGAACCTTCGGGTTCCATAAAATACTAGGAAATTCTTGAGTAGCTGCAGAATTGGCGGCTCCTCCAGAAGGGCTCAGCTCCACGAGTAAGTAAGTAAGTGGGGTGGGACTAAGTCCCTTGTGCTGTGGCCACTTCTGGCCTATTGTACCAGCCCCAGATGATAGGTGAGGGTGATTGTGGAGCAGTTGGCTGAATGAAGATTGGCAGGGGAAACCAAAGTACTCAGAGTAAACCTGCCCCAGTGCCACTCTGTCCACCACAAATCCCACTTGACCATACCCGGGATCGAACCCGGGCCGCCACGGTGGGAAGCCAGTGGCTAACCGTTTGAGCTATGGCGTGGCCTCAACTGACTGCTCTTGCTTATAACATCTTGGCACAGACCACATAGAAATACTTTGTTTCCAGCAGTAACTCTATTGTTGCGTGCATATTTGTTGTCATGGGAATGTGATTACCGAGCTCTTGCCCACAAATGGTCATTGTTCACACAGTCACTGTTTAGCAGTTGGTCCGTGCGCCACATTGTGAAAGGCATTATCTCCAATCAACCTTTTGAGCAATAAATATGCCCTCTTTTATTTTTGCTTCGTTTTCTGTTACTGAAAACTTTGTTGATCTGTATTTATTTTTATAAAGAAGAGGCCAAGAGGTAAAATTTATTACAGTTTATTCTCAGTTTTAAATGTGATGTCTTCTGGGATATAATGCTGTGTAGTCCATTGAAAGTCAGCCAGTGTTTCGGAGCAATATATTGCCTCCAGCTTCAAGGTTGATACCACCTGTTTTCAAGCTGGTGTGTTGCTTGGCTTATTTGACACTGAAGATGGAGGTGATATGTTCCCCCAAAACGTCCGTTTACTTTCAACAGACTACATGGCCCTATATCCTGGAAGCTAATACTCTTCATAACCACTGCTCTGAGATCCACAAATGCTGCTTAGAACGATTTTTGTTTAATTTTTATTCCTTACAATCAGAAGTGTTTAAGAAGTTCCCAGACTTACCAAGGAAACATAAGAGAAGTTCAGATTTGTTGAGCATTGTAATTCAGTTGGGAAAATGGACAATGCAAAATGAATAAAGAGGCTTGCCTTAGCGAGAGCTCACACATAGTTTTCCCCTCATTAGTGAAATGTTACTGTTCGTCTTTGCTCCTCATGATTCGGTGCTTATTTCTTTCCTCTTTTGATGATGAAAATATGATGTATTTCAGGGTATGGACCCTCGCACAAGGTTGTTGATACAGCAGCAGCGAGGGGCCATAGGCAGTGTACAGGGATATCCTGCGCACATTGTACATAGGTTGGCTGGTCCGCGCAATCCTCTTGATCCCTATGACCATTTGGTTCAGCAGCGACAACAGCTGGGTTTTGCACAAGGTAAGTTGCATTGCATTATGCCAGTCAAGACACTGGACCAGCTGAGCTGTTGCCGGGCGTGTGCAGATCTACCGAGGAACCAGTGGCTTACAAAGGAACTGTGTTTCTCCACAGACAGTTCGGCAACTCAAGGAGTGCTAACACCAAATGCAACGGTTCTGACCACTCAGCGTCTGGTGAGGCAGGCCACTACAGTAGAAGGGGGGCATGCGAGTCAGCTGGGAGTTCAGATGAGGCTAACCAGGGTTACTTCCCAGCCAGGGCATTCTCTGGACCGAGCTGCATGTAAGTGTGATTGCTGTTTTATAGGAACATAGTTGATGCACATAACCTGAGGAGATGTGGCAGTGTTTGAGTGGTTCCATTGTTTTAAATTGCTTGTGAAAATGACAAGCATCACAGACATTCTTCAGCCACTAGAAATTGATTCATAGCATAAGATGCAGACCATCTGGGAAATGGCTAAAGGTGTTGAAATTTCTTGGGGCTCCTGTCAGGTGATGTTAATTAAAGATCTGGCAATAAGGCAAGTCTGACCCAAGTCAGTACCATCGCAGTTGACACAGAAGCTGGCTTTTGATTACTTGAATATGCAGAGCTGTAAATACATAAGAATATCACAGGTGATGAAATGTGGATTGTGGATATGACCACAGCAGTGAGCAGCATTTAACATAGTCAAAATTCCTTTCTTCACCTAGACCACAAGAGCATACCAGGTGCACAGCAACATCAGAGTAATGCTGATGGTGTTCTCTGATTATGAGGTGTTCTGCATCAGAGTATGGCCCACAAGGTTGAGCTATTAATAGACATTTCTATTTACAAATTCTGGGGTTATTGTGAGCCTCATGAGGGGAATATTCACCACGACACAAGCACAGCTTGCAGGGCACTTTTTAGTGAAATGCAGTATAACTCAGGTGAGACAGATGACCACTGCACTGAACTGGTATGGTTTCATTTTATGTTCCATAAATATAAAAAAGCCTGGAATGGCAATGGATCTGATAATTTGTAAAATTCAGTGAGGAGGTAGTAAGGAATGATGGAATTTGGAAAATTCAGTGAGAAGGTAGTAAGGAAAGATGGAATTTGAAAAATTCAGTGAGGAGGTAGTAAGGAAAGATGGAATTTGAAAAATGCAATGAGGAGGTAGTAAGGAAAGATGGAATTTGGAAAATTCAGTGAGGAGTTACGAGTGAGGAAAGATGGAATTTGGAAAATTCAGTGAGGAGTTAGTGAGGAAAGATGGAATTTGGAAAATTCAGTGAGGAGGTAGTGAGGAAAGATGGAATTTGGAAAATTCAGTGAGGAGGTAGTAAGGAAAGATGGAATTTGGAAAATTCAGTGAGGAGGTAGTAAGGAAAGATGGAATTTGGAAAATTCAGTGAGGAAGTAGTAAGGAAAGATGGAATTTGGAAAATTCAGTGAGGAGGTCATAATGGAAGATGGAATTTGAAAAATTCAGTGAGGAGGTAGTAAGGAAAGATGGGAGCTTGCTTTTGAATGAATTAGTTTTACATAATTGTAAGTACAGTATCTTAGTCTTTACCCATTCAGTCTGCATTTGTTTTGATTGTACCATTACTAGAGCAAATTGTCAGATTAATATTTGTACTGTGGACCAGTTCCTTTGAACAATAAATTGAAGAAAATGTTAAACTGAGGAAATGTAGCAATGAGGCCAGTGGGGCAGGAATATCGGAAGTTCAGTGTCAAATGGAGGAATACCTTAAACTGAAAGCAAGTGAATGGAGACTTCAGCATACATATATAAGTTGGAGCATTGTGCATTGAAGCCTGATCTTATGGTGTTGCAGTGAGCCAGACAGCAGCAGGCCCAGGCCAAATGACTGTTCCATCACCCGTATCCTGCCCTGCTGCTGTGGCAGCAGTAGCTGCTTCAGCTGCCGATGCACAGGAGATTCCTGAGAGCGTCACAGCTGAACTAGAAAAGCTGGAGCAGGAGGGTGGAGCCATGGTTGAAGTAGAAGGTGTGGGTGCCATTTTAGCAGAACTTGGGGACGACAAAGAGCTGCTTGGTAAGGAGACTTGTGGCTTTGATATACAGTTCAGGGAATCCAAATATGTGATTGTCTCTTGTAAGATTTAGAGTTTATTTTGGTAGCAACTATGAAGATTATTGCCTTTTGGGATGTGATGCTGTGTGGTCTGGTACATGTTTGCCACTTTTTCAGAGGATAATGCAACCTCCATTTTCAGGATCTTCTGTTCTTAAGTTGGTGACAACAGGTCCCCTGAAACATTGGTAAATATCTATTAGACCGCAGAACACCACATTCCTGATTGTAGTGTTCATGTTATTGTTTCTTGTATCTGAAAGAATAAGTAGAGGTAACTACTTATAGTATAATGGGGACTTGGGTGTGAAGTGATGAAATTTTGCTGTTCTAATTGACTAATAATGAAACAGTGGTACAACCTCAGAATGTCTAAAAATTTAAGTACTGTATTTGGGCAGGGGGGGGGATATATTTAGATATAATGTTTATATTTTTTAAATTGCTGTGTAGCCATATGTTAGTGTCACATAATACAAGAATGTACAGGTAAGAAGTGTCTGCAGAGCAGAGCAGAAATAGCGATTCAATATGTTATTTAATTATTATTGTGATGGTGTTTCTGTGGTCCCTCTTTTGCTAGGTGTCCAGAATTATTTTCAATCTCTTTTTGTTGGTGGTGGAGGGGGTAGCATTAAATGTGAACTTTTGAGAGAACTGGATACCGAGACCTGACTAAGTTTCCATGCAGTTAGTGATCCCTCCAGACAAACCGTTTTCCTGTTTACAGCAGGCTGCAGCAGATCAGGCGAGAAGAAACGAAGGAAGTCGTGCTCTGAACGCAAGACAAAAATTACAGATTTTACTGCCCAGATTCTGCATATAATAAGAACCTGTCTGATGTACATTTGTTTTGTTGTGCCTGCAGTGGTTGTAGGTATTCACACTCTCACAGATGCCATCTGAAAAAGCAAGTGTATACTTCAGCATCTTCTGTAATCATAGAAGCTAGTGCATATGTGTTCATTTACTTGTATTCACAGATGACACAGACCTGAAGGAAGACGTTCAAGTAATGTGTTCTGTTACAATGACCTGTTTTGAGGGTCATGGTCGTCAAAACAGAAGAGCACTTTGATGATAGAACTGACAAGGGAAAGGAATGTAGGTGAACAGATGGCATACAATAGGGGTACAAAAGTTTAGAAGAGATTTTCCATTTAATTTTCAATTGGCATTACGTTGATATTATACAGAGAGCTCCTGATGTGTGCATTTCAGCATTTTAATATATGGAAGAAGTGACATGTGATGTCTGCATTACAGAGATGGGCAATGACTTCAATATCTTGGAGTATGCGGACCCAGAACTCGACACGGTCACTGGTGGGGAGAAGACAAACATATTGGATGAGAACTTGGACTTGGAAGAAGAGGATAGCAGCAAGGAAGATCACAAAGGAGTAAAAAAGGAGCTCCCAGATAAGGACAGGTAGGAGGCCTTTGAAAATCGTATGGTATGACCATTGTTCCCCTGTATCAGATGTTGTATGATGGTCTTTTCAGTTCAATTTGAAATTTAAATTCTATTACTCAGATCTGAAGTAACACATTTCTGCCTTTCAATTATGTGATAGGGACTGTACCTGTTCGTTGAAATGTCCGATCCTGGTACTGTCATTCCAGGTCGGTTCTAAACTTGCCAGGTTATTTAGAGCTAACGGATAACCTCCAGAATCTTTAATTTTAAAACTTATTCCATGATTTTTGAGACACTAGGTGAATAGTACAGCGACAGGGAGGGTCGATGAGTTGAGATAGAGGGTGCTGTTTTGGAGCAGAACCCATCTACAGCACTTCCATTATGCAAAATTTATTGTAGTAAGGAATCTGTGTTTGCACAGGTCTCCTTGTTGAGGTATAAGACTAAATATTAGCTATTAGCTGTAGTTACTAGTCATAAGCTAGGTAATATTCCTTCTGGGACATAACTGTTTTCCTGCGTTTTGAGATGTTAGGGTGTATGGCCCTGTCTTGGAATGGCAAAGGTTTGAGCTGGCTACAGTACTAACCATTCCATGTACATTGGTTTCAGTCATTCCAATCAGCATATGTTGTGTTCTGCTGTTCTATATTTCTGTGTAAGGCACTGAAGATGTATGTGAATAAGACATGGACCTTCATAATAGCTTATTTGTTTACACCTGTATGTGCTCCTTGCCAGTTTAGTGTGTTTAAAATAGGTAGTACAGGAGTCATCATTGTGTGGAGCACAGAAGGAAGGAAGGGTCGGTGGTATCACTTTCCTTGCCTCCAAAACACCCTGCAGTTAGGCATAGTCATTGCAGTTATTCTTTTATGTTTATGCTACCGAAGCAGTGTGAAGCATTGGGCTTAGACTGTTTTCTTATTTCTGTAGCAGCAGTGGAAGCAGCAGACCTAATAAGCCAGATGAATCCATTGAAGCTGGCAGAATTTCGTCTGCTGCGACAGATATGAAGGATGATACACGCAGTGGTGCTGTACCTGCACCACCCACCACTGTTGGTGCCGATACTGCTGTGGCTGCATCCCCTGTGACATCACAGCCTGCCACAACACCACAGCCACAAGATGTACAGCAGCCTCAGACCCAGACGCCTGTGTCATCTCTGCCCCAACAGGTTGTCTTGTTTTATATATGGATTTTTGCTGGAAGATGAGCATGCATTACAGAATTTGGGGATGTAGGAACCTGCACACAGTTACGTTTGAAGTGTTTTCCACTTCGGAATATTTTTTTATGTAATGAGGAGGTACTGGACTCAGACTGGAGACCTGTGGATACAGAATGTCTCATCCCTGATGAAGTAAACATTTTGTGGACGTAGAGACTGTGCGCCTGAGACCGTGTTAACCTCTGGGTCCCATTCTCTTCAAGACATTTGTGAGGGTTGGGTCATTCCATCGCAGAAGTTCATTGCTTTGCTCTTGCCAAGTGTTCAGAGGTTTTAACCAATCACAATTTAAGCCTTAAAATTCCCTTTTCCGTTGTCTGCAGGGATTTGAAACCATGCTATGCCAAAAAAAATGTTGAAAGCAGTTGTACCTCACATAAGCCACAGCTCCTATTTGTGTCTGTCTGATTGTGATGTACCATATTACCGCACACTTCATATAATTGAGCGTCTGATTCACGGTGCTTCCAAACTAAATTAACTTGTGGCAGCTCTGTTGCACACTGCTGTGATGGCGTGCACACTCCAAGTGGCAGATAGTTTGGAGGTCTTCCCACTGTTCTGCAGATCTCCAGTAGACTTTTCTGTTTGAGTGTGTTTATAAACATTCGCCATAGGAGGATCGTTCTCAGGGCCCGGTCATAACCTTTTCGTGCCCTCATCCAGGGCCTTGCCAGTTCTGCGCCTGAAGCAGATCGCTGTAATGCAGTCAGCTGTTCTGACCCCTGTGCCATGACCGTCTGTGGTCAGCTGGGCATCACATCCCTGTAGTAATCTCGTGATTGGGATGTAAGGGCATGCAGTATTTTGTTTAATAAGGTGTTTGGTTGTCTGAAGGAAGGTCAAAATGAATGAAAGTTTGTTAATGTTGCCATGTGACTGTGGTGCTAGTTCTGATAGGATATAAATTTATTCGTCACTAGTTCAGGCATTTGCAGGGGTTTACTGTTGGGGTGGTTCAGCTCTCTGGTGTCTTTCTCTTGCTCCCCCACCAAGGTAACTGGCTAAGCAGGATTGGACACAAACCAGAACCAGGACGGAAGAGTAATGCACCTGGCGTACTTCTTTATATAGCCTCGTACTGGACCACTTAGGCAGTGTTGTTTTCAGCAGCACTTCAACTGTTGTGGCTGGTGAGGATTTGTGTTTTTGTTGCCTAATAAATGGCTGACTGATATTTCTGTGGCTCCAAGACTCGAAGGTTATGGGATTTTAGATGTACTGCCAACAGCATGTGTGTAGTTGATGTGGGGAGTAAGCGTGGAAGGTAGATCACCCTCAGAAGTTCTGACCATTGTAGCCTGTTGCAGTAAATCATGAGTTCACATTTGCATATGTGGCTGGAGGAGGAGAGATGGCCGCAGAGGTTCCTAACCCAGACACTGACATGCAGAATCATATTCTACCACGAAGCTGGAGAAAGCAGATTTATCCGGCATGGTGGTAACTCTGCCAGAACCATGACCTGAACAAACATTACATTTGTTGCTTTGTACTCCATGTAAAGCCTGTTCTGGTGTTTGAGAGTTTTTCATTTTGAAGCCTCAGAATGCTCACCTGTACACACGTTTTCATGGGACAGGTTACAGTATCTGCAGCCTCCTGTAAGTTTCCCTCAACGGTGGATGTTCTTCCTATTGCTCTGTTCCAGTTTTCATCTGCACATCGAACCACTTTTGGAAACTGTGAGGACATAATATATTGATGACACATTTTGTTTGTGTTATTGCAAGTGATAATCTCTCTGTTTGCAGCTTTGACTGACACAGAAGGTGAAAGATACCTCATGTTTCTGCTGAGCACTCCTGACAGGTCGTGGCACATTTATGTGACCATGTGTGACTTTCATTAAACATTGCACGAATAACCAGTAGGTAGCAACTGTGTCACTGGCAGTTACTCGTGCCTTCCTGTCGGGATTGAAGTAAACAGTCCTTTTTTCCAGCTTAGTGCTTAATGACACTGGGTTTCTATTTCACAGTCTACAGTTGGTAGGCCTGTGTCTGGAAAAATCGTTTCTCCAGACGGTGGAGTTACAGTGAGCTTCCAGAACACATTCCCTCCAGCTGTTTCAAGTCCAGCTGTTGTCCAGACTGGGACGCCACATCTCCATCGCTTGCCTCCAGGGCACCTGCAAGGTCAGTTAACAGTTGAGACTCACCTAAGTGACAGATTGATCCATAATGAACAGGAGCTATTAGTAATGCCATTCTTTTCTTGTATCTTTATGTTTAGTTGTTCATGTTTCAGTTCAGCAGCAGCGTGTCCAAATGCGGATGGTTCCAGCTGGTGTTCGAGAGGTCCCTGCAAGAGTGGTGTCTGTAGTTCCGGGAGGTCCAGTCATACAGCATGCAGGGGTTGGAGTCAGTAGGATGGGTCTGGCTCCTCCACCCCCACCCCCATATCCTGGACCCCCACCACCATATCCTGGTCCTTGCCAGCAGGTGGGTACATTTGTTAATGTAGCAGACTTGTCAAGTGTTAATCTTTCTATGTCTGACCTTATGTTGTAAAAGCATTTTCATATTTCTCCCTTCTGTGTGCATGATCTGAGAGCCTTCTGCCTTTTTCGTTCCGTTGAAATTATGTAACAGTATTCTGGCAGCATTCAGTTTGGTGCATCCGTCTCCTTTAGTGCACTCAACTTCTCTCTTGGTTTCCAGTTTATTGATTTCCACTCGTTTAGTGTTGTGGGTACTTTTAATTTCGTTGAGAGTTAAACTGTCAAAAATGGTTCTGTTTAATAGTATGGTACTACAGTGTAGGGGGACATGGTGGTTTGGGTTAGATCCTGGGCCGTCATTCCGAGAGTTCTGAGTTTGATCTGTGTGCATTTCCAGGAATAATATGCAGTTTGTACAGAAAGGCAGTGAAAACCTGCAAGATGGTGTGTGGTGTGCAGCACGCATGATGAGAAATAGGTCTTGATGTACAGTTGCTAGGACTGGAGTTGTGCTGTGTTTCAAGGCATACAGCACATGATAGATTTCTGGAGTAATGTAAAATGCATATTTTATATTCTAGAGACAGTAGAAGACCAATATTCTAAATTTTATTTGAATTGGATGAGAATTGTGGAAGCTATTTCAAGTGCAAATGTAAATAATTTTTGTCCTTGCTTGAGTAAAATTTAAATACTGCCCCACATTAAAACTGAGGCAGGGATGTAAATGACCCCCTGCTTTAAAGGCTTAATCAAATCCACATTAATCATGTAAATCTGTATTCTAGCACTGCTTTTAACAGTTGCAGAAAGCAATACAGAACCTGAATCATCCAGTATTCACTTAATGAGGTTGGCATTTCTGCTTCCCATTTTTGAGGTTGGGGGCCCCTGAAGCCACGACCAAAGGACAAGCATATTCGTAAGAGACAAACCCATCTTCTCGTGAGAGAAGATGTTACATAAGGACTACTACTGCAAGAGTTCAGTTGGGAAAATATCTCTGGTTGTGGGCCTCAAGGGGCCTGATGCCAAGAGGAACTGATTGGCAGTAAACCACCAGTCATAAAGTAACTCTTGACTCTGACACTGAACAGATTTCAGTTTTTAAGTGACAGTGATAAAGTGTGGAGAGTCAATGAGGGCTCGAGGCATTTGAGAGACTAGTGCAGACTGCTTATAAGAGAAGTGAATGCAGTAGCGCCAGTCAATTCAGTTATAAGCTGGCAGAGCAAATTGGAACCAGGAGCACAGAAGAATGCAAGAGGTCAGCCTGTGAGAATTTAAAGTGTGATTTGAAGGCTTTATTTATGTGTAATATTTGGAGTAATTTGAAGCGCTAGTTCCCGTATTTTAATTGCATTACCAGGAGAGGACTATTGTATGTGTAACAGTGAATTATGAAGTGTGTGTAAATCAGTGATAGTGCTGTATTTCCTTTATTTAACCCTTTCGCGCTGTGATTTAAATTCCGCGGCCGTCTCTTCTGCGGTAATATATTCAGCCGGCCATTTAAATTTTGCTCGAAAATTATTTATTCATCATTCTTCTTAAATTCTATGAGATAGGAACATGAAACTTTCACTAAAATAATCTTAAAAGGTGGTTTTATAACCTTACCTTATAATATGA
>NW_019721002.1:2343234-2348093 GCF_002891405.2 Cryptotermes secundus | reverse complement strand
AAGAATTTTCTCTTCTAGACCAATTTCTTTCACTGTAATAACAATTTATATCACAAGCCACTTTTCGTATTGCACTGAAATGTGCTACTTACCTCTTTTGTTATTAGATCCCTTTTCTGTGAACATTTTTGTAAGTCGTATTTAGAAAAATATAATTCAGGTCTAAGGCTATGTCCTCTTTTGTCATGACACAGTGGGTCAGAACACATGAAAACCCGGTCAGAGTCATGAACTAAGTTGTACTGTATGAGTTTTATATGTATGTGGTGTGTTCAAAAAGTATCGAACCTTCTTTTTCCCCGCGTAAACCAATGAAGCGCAGGAGGCTCCCTTCAGTGGAGATGTGGAGGGGACATTCATGCGCAGTTGTGAATTTTTTCCCGCCCGCAGAAAGTGTCAGTCGCTGGCAGTCGGCCTATGAGTGAAGACTTGTAGTGAGCGCTCGTCGAATTCCAGTAAGGTGTAAAATGACGGAACAACATGGGCAGCGATATTGCATCAAATTTTGCCAAAAGCTTGGCAGTACCCAAGTGGAAACCATTCACAAGATTCAACAGGCTTCTGGGGACGGTGTCATGAGCAACTGACGGATAAAGAAGTGGTACAACCACTTCAAAGATGGCCGCACATCAATGGTCAGCGAACCGCGTTCAGGCAGACCCTCAACAAGCCGAAATGAGAATGTCATTGAGCAAGTGCGGACTTTGGTCATGGAGGACCGTCATATCACAGTCCGAGAACTTGCGAACGAGATAGGGGTAAGCATTGGATCGATACGTTCAATTTTGACCGAGGATTTGGGCATGAGGAGAGTGTCCGCGAAATTCGTACCGAAACTGCTAACAGTGGAGCAGAAGCAGCGCCGTCTGGAAATCGCACAGGACATGCTGGGCAATGCAAACAATAACCCCAACTTTCTGAACACCGAGATCACAGGCGATGAGTCGTGGGTTTATGGGTACGACCCGGAAACCAAGATGCAGTCGTCACAGTGGAAACATCCGAAAGCACGGCAGGTCTGCAGCAATATCAAGGTCATGTTGACCGTTTTCTTCGACTCCCGTGGGGTTGTGCATCATGAGTACGCACCACAAGGCCAAACCATCACAAAGGAATACTACCAGGAGGTCCTTCGTTGCCTTCGTGATGCTGTGCGGTGCAAACGACTGGATCTGTGGGCAGCAAAAACTTGGCAGCTCCATCATGATAACACATCCGCCTATTCTGCGCATCTGATTCAGACTTTTGTCGCCAAACACAACATCCTTGTGGTTCGTCAGGCTCCCTACTCCCCCGACATGTCTCCGTGTGACTTTTGACTATTTTCCAAGCTGAAAGGAACCCGATTTGAGTCAAGAGAAGACATCATGCAGAATGTGACGGCCCGGCTGATCACCATTCCAAAAGACGCGTTCCAGAAGTGTTTCCAACAATGGCGGAAGCGCTGGGAGAACTGTGTGCATTACCAAGGAGACTACTTTGAAGGGGATTAAGGTTTTGTACCTCCAAATCAATAAATGTATTTCTGCCGACCAAAGGTTCAATACTTTTTGAACACACCACATATTCCATTTCAAGCTGCTATGCCTGGCCGTTTATAGTATGCAGATGTTGATGTGTTCATGCAAACCCATGCTTACCCACAGCTGCTAGAAC
This sequence comes from Cryptotermes secundus, assembly GCF_002891405.2. Classification (NCBI taxonomy): domain Eukaryota; kingdom Metazoa; phylum Arthropoda; class Insecta; order Blattodea; family Kalotermitidae; genus Cryptotermes; species Cryptotermes secundus. Next base: position 2,346,437 of record NW_019721002.1, on the reverse strand, counting down.
TGAAGCTTAGTTCAAAGTTCACTTCAGAAGACTGATTTTCCTTCATTCATCCCTTCTGTCTTTGCTGTGCAGACAAAGTTGTGTTATGCTTCAAGTAATAAGGGTAAAGCAGTTATTTCATGTAGATTCTAGTGGGTTCTGATGATAGTGTGTAACACAGAATTGCCGGGTTCTTTTGACTTCTAGAAAATAGAAAACATGATATTTTGGTAAGTGGAACTGTTTCTGTCCTCAGGTGGGGGGGGAAGACACATCAGTTGGGCCCTCTAGAAGGAGCTAATCTCAATCACTGGACAACCCCTGTTACATTTACAAGCTATTTCATATTACTAGTGCTTTCTTTACAATTCTCAACAATCTATCTTCTTATCTCAAGATTTCTAATACTTACTTACTTATGGAGCTGAGCCCTTCTTGAGGAGAAGCCAAATCTGCAGCCACTCAAGAATTTCCCAGTATTTTATGGAACCTGAAGGTTCATTACCGTCTTCACAAGAGCCCTCCACTGGTCCCTATCCTGAGCCAGATCAATCTAATCCATACCATCCCATCCTATCTCTCTAAGATCCATTTTAATATTGTCCACCCACCTACACCTTGGTCTTCCCAGTGCTCTCTTTCCTTCTGGCTTTCCCACCAATGTCCTTATGCATTCTTTTTCTCCCCCATTTGTGCTACGTGGCCCGCCCACCTCATCCTCCTTGAGATTTCTAATACAATCTCATAATTGCAGGAATTTACAGGTGAGCAGTATTTCACTTGCATTGCAAATTTACTTCAGTGAACTATGAACTTGGGGGAAGCAAACGGGATTTAGCAGGAGAGCCATGTGAGTCGGACATCAACAGATGGAAAGGGGGGGGGGAAGCATGATATCATGTGCTAATGTAAAGGGAAGAAAGGCTGACAGATCTCTTGACTGTACAGACGGTCGACTGGAATGGTTCATATCCTAATTACAATGATACAGGAGCTGTGAATAGCTGTTCTGCCTCCATAAAGAGCAACCGATAACATAATGCATGTGTGTAGAGAACTGGTAGGATTTTAAAGTGCATGCTGTGTGGGTCTGTTGCTCCAGTTCGATATGAGGCAACTACTTCACTCTCACATATATGCAGAAGTGCAGTGAGGAATTTTGTTCATAAAGCACCTCATTATGTGTCGGTTGTGTATAGAAGAGGCTATGCAAGTTTAAGATAATCATTACTCTTCTGTTGAGATAACGCTAACGATGATGAAAATGCTGAATTATTATTCATTATTTTCATATCCCTGTCGTAACCTCTTCAAAGAAGAAACATTGTTGCATCTGCATTCTCATTGAAACCTTAGCGCCATATTTTGTTATACATAATTGCATGTTGCAGGATGGATTTGTTGATACATATTTCAGACATTTTCAGATAGATCAAGTACCCATTAGAATTAGCAGTTTTCCGAACTTTATGACTTTTGTAATGTTGAGATTACACTCTGTTCATTGAAACTGTTCCCTTACTCAGGAGTGAGAAGATAGCAAGCAAGGTATAACTTTACTGCTTTTTGTGTTCTCAGTGTGAAATGCCATAAGTGTTCTGCTTGTGTATGCACTGGTTCACACAGACAAAATAGAAAGGAACCTGAAGAGGACTGTGTCTTCTAGCCTGCACTAGTTTCATGTTTATTCTGTATATTGCAGTGGGTTGAGTCTAACTTGCCGCAGTCTCCATTACAGGAGCAGCCACTCTTGCTGGAAGACTTGCTTGAACAGGAAAAACGGGAGCAAGAGAAGCAACACCAACATCAGCCTTTGCTTTCCCAGCAGTCGCAGCCACCACCAGATTCAGCATCGCCACCCTTGCTCAGTGATGTTGACTTTGAGCGACTTAGAGCCGATGTGTTAGGTACCCCAACCCCCACTGGTGGCTCCCCAGGACTTGGCTCGCCACCTCAAGGAATTCCAGGTGAGATACTTAGTAGTCACTCAAGTAACACTTTCTAAACTCTCACATGAAATACAGTTCATTTGTTATGAGTTTATGATATTTCACATTTTCAGCCCAAGGTCTCTTGCCCGGCCCAAACATCGTGCCAGTTGTTGGATCAAATTTAAGGCCCCCATACCCCCCTCGGCCTGCACCGCAGCCACAGTCGAAGTTGATAGAATGGCAGGCAGGGCCCTCTGCTGGGCTGGACTCCAAATTGGGACCCAGTGGGATCTTGGTCCGTCAGCAGTCTGCAGCACCGGCAGTTCAGGGAGAAGCTACTGGTACAGTTATTTCATTTCACAGAATATAGTGACGTGACTTTATGTTGTTCTTGTGTGAGTGAAAGTTTGTCATATGCCCTTGCCTTCTGCTTTTTTGTGTTTTTTTCACTGAAATTGCTGTATGAGCAATGTATGTAATAGCGTGGTTGCCCAATTTTTATAGAAACATGTAAAATATATTTACTCCCCCAAGAAAGATGGGGTTCCCATAATTTGTGGGTCAGATTTTGGTAATTTGGAAGAATGCTGGTGAACATGGTGTGTAGGTGTGATGGCATGCAGTTTCATACTTCATAAGTACGTACGAGAGACAGTATCCTTTCATTGCACTCTGCTTCATTATAGAAGGACCACGGTATCTGATTGAAATGTACGCAGATCTCTGTCTGTCAGTTGACTTTAGGTGGTACAGCCCAGTATTGCCAGTGGTCCAAAACTGTGTGAATGTATAAGGGGAAATAAATCCAATTCAAAACCCTGTGACCTTACGGGTAACAGTGTGTTTATTGTTAATGGGAAGCCTATATTGTTACAGTACTGCGGTAAGCAATACCGTTATCTCTCTGTTGCGTCACGTGTTTCAAATTGAAACGTACCAAAGCCCAAGGACCGAAAAGTGGTTTGGGATAGGAAACTATATTAACAATACAGACACCAATTGAATATAATAATATATTAATATAATAATATATTGTAACGTGTTTTGCGTTACTGATCCCACTTCTGACACCAATGTAACGTGTTTGCCTTACTGAAGACGCCGTAGAGATGGTTAATTGGTTTATTTAACAATCTACAAATAACGGCTACAATTACTTATCACACAGTTGCGGGGTTTCACACTTTATAACCCTAATCGCATTAATCTGTCAACACTGTTGCGGGGTTTCACGATTTATAACCCTATGCGCAAATCAGTTCACTCTGTCTTCAGTAGTATACACGTTGACAG